>NW_024510177.1:2338-2628 GCF_017590135.1 Pyrgilauda ruficollis | reverse complement strand
TGGCCCCCCCCCGCGCCCCCCACCCGGAGGCGCCGCAGCACCGGGACCCCCTGAGCGGCCGCCACGAGTGCCAGGGGCAGCGACGGGGACCCCCAAAGGCGCTGCTGCTCCCCCAGGGCCGCCGCCAGCACCAGCAGCTGGGGACACCGGGCACATGGGGACATTGGGGACATTGGGGATGTCGGGGACACGGGGGGCACGGGGGGGCACGGGGACATCGGGGAGACGGGGACATCGGGGACACGGGGACACGAGGGGGCAGGGGAAGGGGGGGACACGGCGGGGCACAG
>NW_024510177.1:0-471 GCF_017590135.1 Pyrgilauda ruficollis | reverse complement strand
AAAAGGGGACCCCGCTGTGCCCCTCCCCCCCTCACCCCAGGGCCCCCCAAATTCCAGCTCGGGACCGGGAGGGGCTCGGGGGGGCTCCATGGGATTTTCGGGGGGTCCTGGGCGCGCGGTCTCCGCCCCCCCCGGGGAAAAGGGGACCCCGCTGTGCCCCTCCCCCCCTCACCCCAGGGCCCCCCAAATTCCAGCTCGGGACCGGGAGGGGCTCGGGGGGGCTCCATGGGATTTTCGGGGGGTCCTGGGCGCGCGGTCTCCGCCCCCCCCGGGGCGTGGCTTGGCCGTGACCACGCCTCCTCCGGCGGGTGATGTCACCGCGCCGCGTGCTGATTGGCTGCAGCGCTGCCCCGCCCCGCTCTTAAAGGGCAGCGACCTTCTTCCGCCGCTCTGTGACGTCATAAATTACGTCACAAATGACGTCACCACTCAGCGCAGGCACAGCAGAAACTCGTTTATTGAGGGACAAAC
>NW_024510176.1:0-531 GCF_017590135.1 Pyrgilauda ruficollis | reverse complement strand
GAAACCCCGGAGGACCGGTAGGGAGGTGGCCAGGCCAGCCGCGCCCCCGCCAGCCCCGCCTTCCCCACCCCCATCCTCGGAGAAGGGGGAGCAGACCAGCCCTGGCCAGGTTTGTCTGCAAACCACGGCTCTTAGGACCCCTACCATAGCTAAGTCCTTTGGATTTCCTCTGAATAATCCCCTGAGACGTACGAAATCGGTAAATTTTGGCAGTAAAATTGAAAAAAGGCGATCTGATTGTATCCACTCTGAGAACAATGGAGCACATGGCAGACGCCATGATAGCCATGTGGCTAGTGCTGCCCTTCTTGGGCGTGGCTTACCATCCTCCTCGGCTTCCCAAAATTCCCTGAGTGACTCCTCACTGAGCTCCTGCCCCTCAGAGGAGGGACACTCCCCTTTTGTGGGCCGAGCCCGGTCAGTGTCCCTGCCCCTGCTCCCCGCCCACACCCCGGGACAGCACACCCCCTCCCTGCCAAGCGTGGGAACCGGATGTGATGTCCTGGAAGCGACCCCATCCAAGATGGCGGC
>NW_024510175.1:0-531 GCF_017590135.1 Pyrgilauda ruficollis | reverse complement strand
GAAAAATTGCATTAAGGTTCAATTCCAACCGTCCAATCTTTTACACCATTGACAAAGTCTGGGGCTGGGATTGGATCCAGTCACTCCCAGTCTCCTCTCTTAGAAGGAATTTTGGAAGTCTAAGGGTCCTGCAGGGGTTTGAGGATCCATGGTGGCTGTTGGGTCTATTTCTTCACGCCATGACTCATCAGGAGTTTCTCCATTAAAGAAATAAAACTTTTGCCTGAAACTCCCACTCTGCCCATGACAGGAACCCCTGTGAGTGTCTGGAACATCCCAGCTCTTTGGCAGCCCAAGGTGCCCTGGGATGTCACCATGGAATGGCTGTGAGTGCCTCTGAGCACAGGGCTCTTTAGCATCCCCAGAAACCCCTGGGAGGTGTCCATGGAGCCCCTGTCTCTGCCTGTGATATTCCAGCTCTTGAACAGCCTGGAGACTCTTGGAAAGTCCCCTTGGAACCCCCCTGAGGGACTGTGACAAACCTGAACACTAGTGGGTTCATCAGCCAGCCCCCTGTTGCTATGGTCAGTT
>NW_024510174.1:0-531 GCF_017590135.1 Pyrgilauda ruficollis | reverse complement strand
TAAAATGGGATTTTTGGGGTCATTTTGGGGAATTTTTGGGACTTTTAAAATGGGATTTTTGGGGTGATTTTGGGGAATTTTAAAATGGGATTTTTGGGAGTTTTTGGGAAATTTTGGGGACTTTTAAAATGGGATTTTTTGGGGAGTTTTTGGGCTATTTCTGGGGAAGTTTTTGACTTTTAAAATGGGATTTTTGGGGTCATTTTGAGGAATTTTGGGGACTTTTAAAATGGGATTTTTGGGGTTTTTTAGGGCATTTTTTGACTTTTACAAACGGGATTTTTTTGGCCATTTCGGGGCGGATTTGGGGCATTTTTGGGGCGTTTTTGGGGTGTTTTTGGGGCGCTCACCTGGCAGACGAAGCAGTGGGGGTGCCAGAGCCCCCCCAGGGCGGCCACGACCTCCCCGAGCACGGGGTCCCCGCAGCGGCGGCAGCGCCCCCCGAAGAGCGCCCCGAAATCGCGGCGGCAGAAGGGGAGCCCCCCCCGCTCCAGGAACCCTGCAGGGCAGATTTGGGGGAAATTTGGGGGA
>NW_024510173.1:0-531 GCF_017590135.1 Pyrgilauda ruficollis | reverse complement strand
TACCCGGGTCAGGTAAAGCACACCCGTGCTGAGCCTGCTGGGCATGGGAGCTGGGTTTCCACAGGGGCACTCCTGCCCCTCCCCTACTGCACAATTTATTATTTACCAGATTTTGCTCTTAAAACACAAAAGGCCAGCCAAGCACGAGCTCTGCCAGTGGCACCGTGCCAACCCTGCTGCCCCCTGCAGCTGCAGCAGCCACAGGCTCCCTGAGCCTCCTGATCCTCCTGAGCTCTGCTGAGCAGCTCTGGCTCACCCCAGAGCACCTGCACGGCAGGAGCTGCCAGAGGGAAAGTGAAATCCCACCCTGGGCCTGTTCTCCAGCACATCTTCCTCCTGCAGGAGCCACCACCTGCAGCTCACAGCTCTGGGTCTGCACACAGCCAGCCCCAGGGGGACACCTGCCTCAAAGGGCCAGCAGGAATTCTGCTCCAGGAGCTCCTGCCATGGATAAATCCTGCTCCAGGACTTCTTGTCATGGACAAATTCTGCTCCAGGAGTTCTTGCCATGGACAGATTCTGCTCCAGGAG
>NW_024510172.1:0-531 GCF_017590135.1 Pyrgilauda ruficollis | reverse complement strand
AGTGTTCAAAAGGCAGGTGGATGTGACACTTAAGGACCTGGTGTGTGGTGAACACAGCAGTGGTGCCATTTGATGGTTGGGCTGTACTATTTAATCCTTTTCCACTCTTTGCTGTAACTGTAACCAGAAAGGAGGAGATGGTGGGCCAGCTTTCTCCATAGACAACTTGTCACAGAAGAATCCAAGCCTTTCCTAATATACCACTTGACAGGTGGTGACACAGACAGAAATGTTTTCATGTGCCTGAGTTAACACCTAGATGCCCAAATTTTATTGCTTAGTGGATACCATCAGCCACTGTAATTTGCAGTTGTGAAGTTCAGTCTAAAAGATATTTGGCTTGGAATAGGGAAAGGCAAAATCTATTTAAAGACATTGCTTTGTTAGCTTACTTTCTGGCTTCATTGTGTGCAGTGCAAGAATACATTGTTGTAAAGAAATGGGACTTTTTAAAAGGTGCACAATTTTTAATTGCAAAAATTCCAAACCCTTGAGAATCTGAATGTGCTCAACTGAAAACAGTTCAGATCT
>NW_024510171.1:0-531 GCF_017590135.1 Pyrgilauda ruficollis | reverse complement strand
AAAAAATAGATTTTTTTCTGAGGCTTTGTAATAAATGAACTCAATGAGCGAGCTGGAACATCCTGAATGTCAGCGATGATCAAACTCTTTAAATGTCACGCAATTAATTTAACCAAGAGGCGCTGGCAGCAGGTTGTTAAAAAGGCACTTGGTGGGATGGGGCCACCAGCTCCCTGCCCTCTGCACCCCCTGTTTGCTGGGAGGGGTTTGGGTGGCTCTGAGGGTGAGGAAGCCCAGGAGGGCAGCCCAGGTTTCTTCTCTGGCTGGGGCAGGTGCCCAGCAAATGCCCACCCGTCAGAGCAGGGGGTCTCACCCAAGCTGATGTGCACCACTGCACCATCAGCTCCCCCCAAAGTGAGCATCCCTCAGCCTGGTGAGGCTGCCAGGAGGGCAGGGGACTCTGCCCATTCCAAACCCTCTCCAGGTGAAACCAGCCCAGGGTCTCCATGCTGCCTGCAATCCTTTCTTGTGTTTTCTCCCTGTCACCATTTGCATCCAATTTAGATCCCTTCACTTTGAATTTGTGTAATT
>NW_024510170.1:0-531 GCF_017590135.1 Pyrgilauda ruficollis | reverse complement strand
CCAGCTGGCCCACGCCATCCGCCTGCTGCTGGAGTACACGGAGACCCCCTACCAGGAGCGCCAGTACCGCCCTGGCCCAGGTGAGGGGGCAAGGGCTGTGACCCCCAAATCCCTCCAGCCCCCGCCCCCAGCCCCCGCGTTCCTGCTGTGTCAGAAAGGGGGGGACGCCCCCCTTGGCAGCGTCTTCCGCCACCCCACCCCCTCCTGCCAGCTCGGGGGGGGGGGTCACCTTTGTCCCGTCCCCACCCCGTCCCCCCCCAATAAAAGGACCTTGACCCCTCTCAGAGGCAACGTTCTCCCTTATCTGTCCCGGGTCACCGGCTGCCCCGGGGCGGGGGGGGACGACACACCCCCGGTGCTTGCACCCCCATTGCTGTGAGTGCCACGAGTGGGGCAGAGGGTCTGGGGGAGCCCCCCCCCAATCTCTCTGCCCCCCCAGCCCCTGACTATGACCCGAGCGACTGGACCAACGAGAAGGAGAAACTGGGGCTCGACTTCCCCAACGTAGGTGATGGAGGGGATGGGGGGGGG
>NW_024510169.1:0-531 GCF_017590135.1 Pyrgilauda ruficollis | reverse complement strand
AAATATGAAGGAGGATGAAGAGGAAGATGAAGAGGAAGAAAAGAAAGATGAAGAAGAGAAGGAGAAGGAAGAGAAATAAGAGAAAGATGAGGAAGATGAGGAGAAGGAGGAGGAAGAGAAAGATGAAGAAGGTGAAAAAGGTGAAGAAGAAGAGGAGGAAGAAAAAGAAAAAGAGGAAGAAGAGGAAGAGGAGGAAGAAAAGGAAAAGAAATGAGAAGAAAACAAGGAAGAAGAAAAAGGGAAGCAGGAAAAAGGAGGAGGAGGAAGAGAAAGGGGAGGAGGAAGAGGAGGAGGATGAGGAGGAAGAAAAGGAAGAGAAATGAGAAGAAGAGGAAGAGGAGGAAGAAGAAAAAGAGGAAGAGAAAGAGGAAGATGATGAAGAGGATGAGGAAGAGGAAGAAAAGGAAAAAAGGAAGAAGGAGGAGAAATGAGGAGGAAGAAGAAAAAGAGGAAGAAAAGGAGGAAAAAGAAGAGGAGGAAGAGGAAGAGGAGGAAGAAGAGAAGGAGGAAGATGAGGAAGATGATGATGAT
>NW_024510168.1:0-531 GCF_017590135.1 Pyrgilauda ruficollis | reverse complement strand
AACTCAAGAGGCATGTGTGGAGTGGACCGTAAGCCTCTTAAACTTTTTGGGCCCACAGGGGTATCGAGTATCCCAGAAGAGAGCCCAGATGTTCAAGCAGTTGTTTATTTGGGCTATGAGGTTAGTGCTAGATAAAGAACTTTAGGACGGGGCCACAAGGAAGCAATATGTCAGACCCCAAAGCCCCAAACAGTAAAAGAACTGAGAACCTTTTTGTACATGACCAAGTGGTGCAGGCTGTGGGTTTATAATTACGGACTGTTAGTCAAACCCCTATATGCTTTGATTACAGAAGGAAACAGAGACCTCCAATGGACGAAAGAAGCAACACAAGCCTTTGGCCAACTGAAGAAGGCCCTCATGTCAGCTCCAGCCCTGGGACTTCCAGATGTGAGTAAACCATTCTTTTTGCTTTCTCATGAAAAGCAGGGAATTGCTTTGGGAATGCTAGCACAAGATCTAGGCCCATACCACACAGCAGTCACCTAACTCTCTAAGCAGCTAGATGCAGCAGCTAAGGGATGGCCAGGA
>NW_024510167.1:0-531 GCF_017590135.1 Pyrgilauda ruficollis | reverse complement strand
GGGTTTATTTGGGGTTTATTTGGGGTTCACAGGACATTTATAGGGGTTTTTTAGGGAATTTGGGGGGTTATTTGGGGTTTATTGGGATTTCTTTTGGATTATTTAAGATTTATTAGGATTTATTTGGGTTTATCGGGGTTTCGTGGGGGATTTTTAGCTCATTTGTAGGGGATTTGGGTTTTTTTGGAGGTTTTATTTGGGGTTTAGAGGGGATTTAATGGGGGTTATTGGGATTTATTTGGGGTTTATGTGTCATTTATAGGGGATTTTGGGTTTATTTGGGGTTTATTTGAGGGTTATAGGGGTTTATATGGGATTATTTGGGCGGTTTTTTGGGTTTATTTGGGGTTTATTTGGGTTTATTTGAGGGTTATGGGGGTTTATATGGGATTATTTGGGCGGTTTTTTGGGTTTATTTGGGATTTGTTTGGGGGTTTTGGGTTTTTGGGGTGGTTTTGGGGTGGTTTTGGGGTGCTTTTTGGGTATTTTTGGGCTGGTTTGGAGTGGTTTTGGGCTGGTTTGGGGGTGTTT
>NW_024510166.1:7096-7740 GCF_017590135.1 Pyrgilauda ruficollis | reverse complement strand
CCCCAAATTTCACAGCCAGATCTTCCCACCATGACCCAGCTCCTTCTCCCTCTGTGCCTGGGGGGAACCCCAAAATCGGCTGGAATCCCCCCAAATTTCACACCCAGATCCTCCCCCCATGACCCAGCTCCTTCTCCTGCTGTGCCTGAGGGGGGAACCCCAAAATCGGCTGGGACACCCCCAAATTTCACACCCAGATCTTCCCACCATGATCCAGCTCCTTCTCCTTCTGTGCCTGGGGGGAACCCCAAAAACTGGGCTGGGACACCCCAAAATTTCACACCCAGATCCTCCCCCCATGACCCAGCTCCTTCTCCTGCTGTGGAGATCACCCTAAAACTGGCCCCTCACCCCAAAACCTGGCTGGGACCCTCCCCAAATCCCACCTCCTCCTCCAGCACCCCAAAACTCCCCCCAGACCCGGGGTCTCCTCCCGCTGCTCCTCAGGTGTGCAGGGCTCCCCCCAGACCCGTTTTGGGGACCCCCCCCCCTCACCTCCTGCTTGTTTTGGGGGAGCTCCTCGGTCGGGGGGGGCTGAGCGCTGCTCCTCAGGTGTGCAGGGCTCCCCCCAGACCCGTTTTGGGGACCCCCCCCCCTCACCTCCTGCTTGTTTTGGGGGAGCTCCTCGGTCGGGGGGGGCTGAG
>NW_024510166.1:0-4278 GCF_017590135.1 Pyrgilauda ruficollis | reverse complement strand
CCGAGCCCCCCACGCCCCCCAGAGCCCCCTGCCCACCTTGGCCCAGTCGGGCCGCAGCTCCAGCGTGCGGCAGGCATCGGCCAGGGCCCGGCTGTAGTCGCCGAGGCGCGCGTAGGCGGCCGAGCGGTTGCTGAACAGGACGTGGTTGTTGGGGTCCCGGGCGATGGCGGCCGAGTAGTGCCCCACGGCCGCCCCCACGTCCCCCGCCGCCAGAGCCCGGTTCCCCCGCTCCTTCAGCTCCTGAGCCTGCGGGGAGCGCACCGGGAACGGGACAGGGAACGGGAACGGAGTGGAAACGGGACAGGGAACGGGACAGGGAACGGGACAGGGAACGGGAGAGGGAACGGGAACGGGACAAGGAACGGGAGAGAGAACGGGAGAGGGAACGGGAGAGAGAACGGGAGAGGGAATGGCACCGGGAACCGAGTGGGAACGGGACAGGGAACGGAGAGGGAACGGGAGAGAGAACGGGACAGGGAACCGAGCGGGAACGGGAGAGGGAACGGGAGAGAAACGGGACAGGGAACGGGAGAGGGAACGGGAACGGGACAAGGAACGGGAGAGAGAACGGGAGAGGGAATGGCACCGGGAACCGAGTGGGAACGGGACAGGGAACGGAGAGGGAACGGGAGAGAGAACGGGACAGGGAACCGAGCGGGAACGGGAGAGGGAACGGGAGAGAGACAGGGTGAGGAAGAGGAGGCACGGGACAGGGGAGAGTGAGAGGAAAAGGAGGAACGGGAATAGAAGAGGGGGAGACGGGGCACGGGAACGCGGAGAGGAAGAGCAGGGTGGGGAATGGGGAGAGGAAGAGGAGGCAGGGGAATGGGGAGAGGGAGAGGAAGAGGAGGCAGGGGAATGGGGAGAGGAGGCAGGGGAATGGGGAGAGGAAGCACGGGAACGGGAGAGAGAGAGGACGAGGAAGAGGAGGCACGGAACAGGGGAGAGGAAGAGCAGGTAGGGGAACCGGGAGAAGGAGAAGAAGAGGAGGCAAGGGGACGGGGAGAGGAGGCACGGGAACGGAAAGGGAGGAAGAAGAGGCAGGGGAATGGGGAGGGAGGAGGAAGAGCAGGTAGGGGAACGGGGAGAGGGTGAGGAAGAAGAAGAACGGGAAAGGAGGAGGAAGAGGAGGCAGGGGAGCGGGAGAGGATGAAGGAGAGCCATGGGAAAAGGACGGAGAGAGAACAGCGAAGGGCCGGGAGCAGCACGGTGCGAGGAAGATGAGGAGGATGAGGAGGACGAAGGTGTCAGAAGGACGAGCAGGATGAAGGCGTGAAGGAGATGAGAATCAAAGTGTGAGGAAGATGAGGATAACGAAGGCGCGAGGAAGATGAGGAGGATGAAGAGGCAAGGGAGAGCAAGTGGCAGGAAAAGGGAGAAGAGCGAGAGCAACGAGAGGCGTGAGCAAGGCCGGAAGGATGAAGATGAGGGAGGTGAGGATGAAGGAGAGGCGAAGAAGAAGAGGAGGGAAGGAAAAAGAACAAGAACGTGAGAAACGAGGCGCCTCCCGGAGACCCCAAACCCCTCCAGACCCCTCAGCTCCCCGGGACCCCTCAGGGACCCCCAGACAAGGCCAAACCCCCGCGAGCTCCCTCAGGGCCCCGCCGTCCCCTCAGAGCGCCCCGAGCCCGGCAGCGACCACCGAGCCCCGCTCGGGACCGCACAACACCCGCTGGGAGCCGGCCCCGCTCCGGGAGCGCCCCCGGCCCCACGCCCCCCGCGCCCCATTGGCCGCGCGCCCCGCCCGCCCGCCCCCGCGGGCGCTCCCATTGGCTGATCTCCCGCGTTCCCGCCTTCCCATTGGCTGCCGCGCGCAGCGGGGCGCGCCCTCTCCCAGAGCCGCCCCCCGGCGGAAGCCGGCATCGCGGCCCGCCCCCGCGCGCTCCCATTGGGCGAGTCTCCCGGCGCTGGGCGCTGATTGGCTGGGTTCCTCTGGGACTTCTGGAATTTTCCCCTTCTCCCATTGGTTGCGAGCGGCGCAGGTCACAGAGGACAGGAGAGGGGGAAAAAGGAGGGCGAGGTGGAGACGGAGCGCGCTCCCTGGCGGCGCGGAGGTCTCGCTGGGAATAGGCGTTCTCGGGGGCGTGGCTCCCACAAAGAGGGTGGTGCTTGCATGAAAGGGGCGGGGCTTGCACGAAAGGGGCGGGGCTTTCACGGGGGACCCTCACCCGTCACGGAGGGGAATCCCCGAGGTCCCTGTGGGGGAATGGGGGTGGCGAGTGACACCCGCGTGACCTTGGCAGGGCCCTGGTGTGACCCCCCCCTTCCCCACCCCTCGTGTCCCCCTCCCCCACTGCTCGTCCTGCTCCGAGGGGTCCCCGCCCCCGCCCGGGCTTGGGCGCAGAGCGGGGGAGCGGCGGGGGGCTCCAGGGCGGCGAGGCACACCCGGTACGGGGCCCGGGGCTGCAGCGCCCGCACCACGTACTCGCCGCGCTCCCCCCGCACCAAGGTCTCGGTCACGGCTCCCCCCCCGGGCCGCAGCCAGCTCAACCTCAGCGACGCCCCGGGAGGAGCCGGCGGCCACCGCACCCTCAGCGCCCCCCCGGGAGCCGCCTGCACCCAGAGCCCCGGCGCGGCGGCGGCGGCTCCTCCCGGTGACACCGGCGACGCGGCGGGGGACGCACCGGGGGACGTCCCGGTACCCGCGGCCGGGCTCTCGCAGGCGTCCATCTCCCCCCGGAGCTCGCCCACCGGCAGCCCCCGCAGCCTCGCCGGCGCCTGGCACAGCAGCCCCCGCACCTCCAGGCGCGGCGGGGCGCGGCGCCGCAGCCAGTCCCGCAGCCAGGCCAGGTTACAGCCGCAGAACCAGGGGTTGTTGCGCAGCCCCAGGTGGCTCAGGCTGCCCAGGTCGTCGAAGAGCCCCCGGGGCAGCGTGGTCAGGTTGTTGTCCGACAGGTCCAGCCTCTCCAGCGCCCTCATCCTCGCCAGAGCCCCGGCGGGCACGTGGCTGATGGCGTTGGCGGCCAGCGAGAGGCGGCGGAGCCGCGCTCGGGGCAGGTTCGCCGGCGGCGCCGCCAGCGCGTTCCGACCGAGCGACAGCTCGCTGAGGTTGCCCAGGCGGCTGAAGGTGTCGTCGGCCATGCGCTGGTTCGCCAGCAGGTTCCCGTCCAGCACCAGGCGCCGCAGCGCCGGCAGCCCCTCGAAGGCCCGCAGCGGGATGGTGTGGATGCGGTTGTCGTCCAGCCGCAGCTCCTCCAGCGCCGGCGGCAGCCCCGCGGGGACGCTGCTCAGGTGGTTGCGGGAGAGGAAGAGGAGGCGCAGCCGGCGGTTCTCGGCGAACGCGTCCTCCTCGATGCCGGCCGCCGACACCGAGTTATCGTCCAGGTGCAGGCGCTCGAGCAGCGGCGCCCGGGCCAGCGCCCGGCGGCAGAGGCCGCGCACGTTGTTCTCCTGCAGGTGCAGCTCCCGCAGCGCCGGCGGCAGGTGAGCCGGCAGCTGCTCCAGCGCGTTGGCGTACAGGTAAAGCACCCGCAGCGCCGGCAGCCGGCCCAGGCGAGCCGGGATGCCCGCGTCGCCGATGCGGTTGTTCTGCAGGAACAGCGTGGTGGCACCGGGAGGGAGCCCCTCGGGCACGGCCGTCAGCCCGCGGTCGTTGCAGTAGACGCGGCCGCCGGAGCAGCGGCACACGGCCGGGCAGGAGCGCGCGGGGCTCAGCAGGGTGAGGATGATGATGGTGATGGTGGTGCTGGTGGTCGCGGGGGTCGGAGGGCGGGGTGGTCCCCCCCGCGGTGCCCGGGTTTGTGGATGTGGTCACTCTCCTTCCACGTGGGCACACGTCCACGTGTCCCAGGTGCTCCAGACACGATGGCAGAGGTGCCCCAGGTGCCCCTTACACAGTGCCAGACGGTGCCCAGGTGCCCCTCACCTGGTGCCCAGGTGCCTGTACCTGCTGGCAGAGCTGCCAGGTGCCCCAGACACAGTGACAGAGATGCCCCAGGTGCCCTTCACCCAGTGCCCAGGTGCCATGTGGCCATACCTGCTGGCAGAGCTGCCAGGTGCCCCCCAGGTTCCCCAGGTACGGTGCCCAGGTGCCCCTCACCCAGCAGCCAGGTGCCCCAGGTGCCAGGTGCTCCTCACATGATGCCCCAGGTGCCCTTCACCCAGTGCCCAGGTGCCAGGTGGCCGTACCTGCTGGCAGAGCTGCCAGGTGCCCCAGGTGCCCCAGATACAGTGCCCAGGTGCCCCCCAGGTGCCCCTCACCTGATGCCCAGGTGGCCGTACCTGCTGGCAGAGGTGCCAGGTGCCCCCCACGTGCCCCAGATCTGGTGACAGAGGTGC
>NW_024510165.1:0-531 GCF_017590135.1 Pyrgilauda ruficollis | reverse complement strand
AGACAGTATGTGTATAATAGATGTATAGAAATTCAAAACAGGTGTGAAAGAACTGAATGTCATTGAATTATAAATTATTAAGACATGATATTGCAACTGTAAAATCCAAATACTAAACTTAATGTTTTAGTCCACTGTGTGGTGTCATATGGTTTTAGAATCTGATCATTCTTCACTTTATTACTGGAATTCATGATGTAATCCAAATTATGTAATATCCAAATCCATAATTATTTGATGAGAGTATGTGAAGCCCAAGCTTCAATATGTTGTGCATTAATTTAGAACGTAGAAATAAACATTAGTTTGCAAACATGCTGTGGTTTCAGGGGTCTAACAGAGTTCCAGATTTATACATGTGCGCTTGCATTTTGCTGTCAGCTGCTGGGTGCTACCCCCTTTGAACAGTGACTGATGACCTATAGGACTTGATCACAAGAAGTGCAGTTACAATATTAATCACATACTAATAGCAACTGTCATTTAAAAACAGAAAGACATGCTACAAGATGATTCTTGACTCGTTTAATC
>NW_024510164.1:0-531 GCF_017590135.1 Pyrgilauda ruficollis | reverse complement strand
TTTTTGGGTATTTTTGGATATTTTTGGTCATTTTTGGGTATTTTAGGATATTTTTGGATATTTTTGGGATATTTTAGGTTATTTTAGGTTATTTTTGGGTGTTTTACAGCACGAAATCCATTTCTCAGTGGTGGCCCCCCCAAGCTGTGGGTGCTCTTGGGGATTTTGGCTTTTTTTGGTTATTTTTGTATATTTTTTGCTATTTTTGGTTATTTTAGGTTATTTTAAGGTATTTTTGGGTTATTTTTGGGTGTTTTTGGGTGTTTTCCAGCGCGGGATCCACTTCTCGGTGGTGGCCCCCCGCAAGCTCCCCGCTCTGTTGGGGATTTTGGGTTCTTTGGGTATTTTTTTTATATTTTTTGGTTATTTTGGGTTATTTTAGGATATTTTGGGGTATTTTAGGTTGTTTTTGGGTGTTTTCCAGCGCGGGATCCACTTCTCGGTGGTGGCCCCCCGCAAGCTCCCCGCTCTGTTGGGGATTTTGGCTTTTTTGGTTATTTTTTTTATATTTTTTGCTATTTTTGGTTATTT
>NW_024510163.1:0-531 GCF_017590135.1 Pyrgilauda ruficollis | reverse complement strand
GCAGCCTTGGAGCAGCTCCCAGTGGGACGCTGCTGGAAAAGATAAAAGGAAAGACTCTAAAAATAAAATCAAACCAGCCCAGTGCCCGATTCCTTTGAAAACAGAAGCGGAGTCGGGGACGAGACCTTCTGCAACACTGGGAGCTGAGGCAGTGATGGCAGGGCCACGGGAGAACCTAACGATGCAATTAATCCTTGCATTTACGTAATGGGAAAGGCACAGAACAGATTGCAGGTGGCTGAGCACTGGGAAGGATGGCAGCTCCTTGGAGCAGGACACATGGATTTTAAGAAAGGCTGGATAATTTTAGACTCTATCACACACATAAGTTGCCATATGTACCGGCACAGCAAAGTTCCTTTGCATCATGTATAAATTCTGCAGAAGCCAGGGGGATTTCAAGGGGACAGGAGATCTTTGTTTCAATGCTGGTGATGGACAGAGGGAAGGGACCCAACAGGTGGCCCGTGATGGTTCCCTGGGAAGCCCTATAGCAATACCTGCTGCAATAAGCACTTCCAGGTCTTTATT
>NW_024510162.1:0-531 GCF_017590135.1 Pyrgilauda ruficollis | reverse complement strand
ATTGGGGACATCAGGGCAATTTGGGGATTTGAGGGCACTGGGGATGTCAAGGGGATTGGGGACATTGGGGACACGTTCCCATTGTGGGGATTTGGGGACACTGAGAGGATTGGGGACATCAGGGCAATTTGGGGACACTGGGGACAGGTTCCCCCCAGCAGGGGTGGGAAGGACACCTCGGGGACACCTCGGGGACGGCGCCGTCCCCTCCCTGGGGCTGTCCCCGAGGTGGCGAGGCGGCCGTGCCCTTGTCCCCACCTCGGTGACGTTCTTGCTGACGCGTGTCCCCATGTCGTAGCGCTCCTCGTCCACGCGCGCCACGCGGGCGTGCAGCTCCCGGCACAGCTCCTGGGGACACGCAGGGGACAGCGAGGGGACAGCGCTGCCACCAGCGTCACATCGCACTTTCCCCTCACGTTTCCACCATTTTCTCCCCACGTTTTCCACCCTTTTCCCTTCATGTTTCCCTCCATTTTCCCCTCACATTTCCCCCCTTTTTCCTCTATTTTCCCCTCACATTTCCCTCCATTT
>NW_024510161.1:0-532 GCF_017590135.1 Pyrgilauda ruficollis | reverse complement strand
AAAAACCCCAAAAAACACCCCAAAATCCACCAAAAATATCCCAAAAATGCCCCAAAACCACCCAAAACCACCCCAAAACCCCCAAAACCACCCCAAACCATCAAAACCACCCAGCAGCACCCTGGGGGAGCTCGTGGAGAAGGTGAGACACCAAAAACGGCCAAAAACATCCAAAACCCACTAAAAATACCCCAAAACCCACCAAAAACACCCAAAAACCACCCCAAAAACCCCCCAAACCACCAAAAATATCCCAAAAACCACTAAAAATACCCCAAAAAACACCCCAAAACCCCCAAGAACACCCCAAACCTACCAAAATCCTCTTTAAACCCCCCAAAATCCCCTCTAAACCCCAAAAATCCCCTTTAAACCCCAAAAAATCCCCTTTGAACCCCAAAAAATCCTCTCTAACCCCCCTAAATCCCCTCTGACACCCCACAAACCCCATTCAGAGCCCCCCAAATTCCCTTTAAACCCCCCAAAAAATCCCATTTAACCCCTAAAAATCCCCTTTAAACCCCGAAAAATC
>NW_024510160.1:0-532 GCF_017590135.1 Pyrgilauda ruficollis | reverse complement strand
CTCGGAAAACCCCAAAATTCCTCCCCCCAAAAATCCCCGAATTTTCCCCCCAAAATCCCAAATCCCCCCTCGGGAGCCTTCATCCCCTCCCGGCTCCCTCCTCTTCCTCCCGGCTCCGCATCTCCTCTCCTTCATCCTCCTCTTCCTCCTCCTCCTCTTCCCGAGCCTTCATCCCGCTTTTCCTTCATCCTCCTCTTCCTCCGGGCATCTTCCTCCCTTCCCGCTCCTTCCTCTTCCTCCTCCTTTTCCTCCCGAGCCTTCCTCCCTTCCCGCATCTTCCTCCTCCTCCTCCTCGCGCTGCTCCTCCTCTTCCTCCCCCCCCCCGGGGGCTCCTTCATCTTCCTCCTCCTCCTTCATCCCCTCGGTTTCTTCATCTTCCTCTTCCTCCTCCTCCCGGGCCTTCCTCCCGCTCCTCCTCCTCCTCCCGGTCCCTCCCCCCGGGCCTTCCTCCTCCTCCCGCTCCTCCTCCTCCTCCTCCTCCCGCTCTTCCTCCCTTCCCGCTGCCGCATCTTCCTCCTCCTCCTCCTCCTCC
>NW_024510159.1:0-532 GCF_017590135.1 Pyrgilauda ruficollis | reverse complement strand
AGTGCATTTTTTTTGGGGAAAAAAACCGGAATTTCAGTAACAACCACTCAGGGCGTCGCTAAAAATGAGGGAAACGTTGACGTTGGCGGGTTTACCGGCAGCCTTGTCCAGCGACCTCTGCGCCAGCCGCAGCGGCAGCCGCTCGTGCCCCACCAGGCAGGTGAAGACGCCGCCGCCCTCCCAATCCCGCGCCGGCACCGTCAAGGTGCTGACGGCCAGGTGGGCGTGGCCTCCGGGGGCGTGGCCGTTGTCGGGGCGCGGCCGGAAGGTGAGGGCGCGGCCCGGCGGGAGGGGCCGGCCGTCCTGCAGCCATTGGACGAGGAGGTCGGGCGGGTTGAAGTCGCGCACCAGGCAGGTGAGGGTGGCCCAGGTGTGGAGGCGGAGCTGCTCGGTGGGCGGGGCCAGCAGGTAGATGGAGGGCGGGGAGGCGTCCGGGACTGACCCGAGAGTGGAATTTGGTGAGGGTTCAAGGGGGTGTTCAACCCCAAAAAACGCCATTTTTTTGACCCAAAATTCCCGGATAAATGTGTCC
>NW_024510158.1:0-532 GCF_017590135.1 Pyrgilauda ruficollis | reverse complement strand
CTGGAGCCCCTTTAGACACTGGAAGGGGTTCCAAGGTGTCCCTGGAGATTTCTCCAGGCTGCAGAGCAGGGGAGGTCCACTCCTTGCACTCCTGTCCAAGGTTTCCTCTGCACTCCTTCTAACAGGTCCACACCTTTCTTGTGCTGATGACTCCACATCTGGACACATCTCCATCCCTGAACATGTTCAAAACCAACTGGACAAGTCCCAAAACAACCTGGCCTACCAGTGACACCAGCTCAGCTCTGCACACATCCCTGGACCAGGAACCTCCAGATGTCCTTTCTAACCTCAGCTACTCCACAAAACTAAATCCAGAACCTTCTCTCACCCCCAACTGAGGGTGCCTCTGCCCTGCCCTCCCAGACCTATCAGCAAGATGTTGATGTCTCCTCGGATGCGGCTCCCATTGTCCAGGATCTTCTCCACCCCTCCCAGCAGCATGCAGAGGATGGCCTTCTTGATGTACTCATGCCCATGGATGCTGGGAGCCAGGGATCTGGCCAGCTGGTCAAAGATATCCTAGGGAGAA
>NW_024510157.1:0-532 GCF_017590135.1 Pyrgilauda ruficollis | reverse complement strand
CCTGGGGCTCACCTGAGCTCACCTGAGACCACCCAGGAGCACCTGAGGGATTTGGGAGGGAATTGAAAGGGAAATTTGGGGGGTGCAGGGTGGGCCAGGTGCTAAAATTGGGGTGGGAAATTCACCTGGGGGGCACCTGGGCTCACCTGGGGCTCACCTGGGCTCACCTGAGCTCACCTGGGGGTTACCTGGGCTCACCTGGGGGTTACCTGGGCTCACCTGAGAAACCCAGAGCACTTTGGGAAAGACTTAAAAGGAAATTTTGGGGATTTAAAGGGAGATTTTGGGGTTTTAAGTGACCTTGGGGATAAAAACACAGACACAGGAACACCTGGGGCTCACCTGAGCTCACCTGAGCTCACCTGGGGGTTACCTGGGGGTTACCTGGGCTCACCTGAGAAACCCAGCACACTTTGGGAAAGACTTAAAAGGAAATTTTGGGGACTTAAAGAGAGATTTTGGGGATTTAAAAGGAGATTTGGGGGATAAAAATACAGACACAGGAACACCTGGGGGTCACCTGAGCTCACCT
>NW_024510156.1:0-532 GCF_017590135.1 Pyrgilauda ruficollis | reverse complement strand
CTGATTTTGGGGACCCCCCCAAACCCCCCATTTCCCCCCCACAGTCATCGGCCGGGGGGGCGAACAGATCAACAAGATCCAGCAGGACTCGGGCTGCAAAGTTCAAATCTCCCCAGGTATGGGGGGCTCAGGGGGGACCCCAAAACCTTCCTGAACCCCCAAACCGTGGGGGACACCCCAAAAAATGTTGGGGGACCCCCCCTGAACCCCGTTTTTTTGTGGTTTTTCCTCCTCCCCCCCCCCTCCCCAGACAGCGGCGGGTTACCCGAGCGCAGCGTGTCCCTGACGGGATCCCCGGAATCCGTGCAGTGAGTGACCCCAAAATCCTCCTGGGGACCCCAAAATCCTCCTGGGGACCCCAAAAATGGCACCTGGGGGCACTTGGGGGCACCAAAATCATCCTGGGAACCCCAAAAATGGCACCTGGGGGCACCAAAATCCTCCTGGGGACCCCAAAAATGGCACCTGGGGACCCCAAAATCGTCTTTGGAGATCCCAAAAATGTCACCTGGGGACTCCAAAATTGTTCTTG
>NW_024510155.1:6393-7747 GCF_017590135.1 Pyrgilauda ruficollis | reverse complement strand
GTCCCCTGTGTCCCCTGTGTCCCCTGCCCCTTGTGTCTTTGTGTCATTTTGTCCCTGTGTCCCTTTGTCCTCTTGTGTCCCCGTGTCCCATTGTTCTCATGTGTCCCCTGGCCCTGTGTCCCCTTGTGTCCCCTGGCATCCCCTTGTCCCTTTGTGTCCCTGGCCCTGTGTCCTCTTGTCCCCTTGTGTCCTCTTGTTCCCATGTGTCCCCTGGCCCTGTGTACCTGTGTCTCCTTGTCCCCTGTGTCCCCCATGTCCCCATGTCTCCTTGTGAACTTGTGTCCTTCTGTCCCTGTGTCCCTGTGTCTTTGTGTCCCCATGTCCCTCTGTCCCTGTGAACTTGTGTCTTTCTGTCCCTGTGTCCCTTTGTCCCCATGTGTCCCTCTGTCCCTGTGTCTTTGTGTCCCTGTGTCCCCTGTCCCTGTGTCCTTCTGTCCTTGTGTCCCCATGTCCCCTGTCGCCATGTCCCTTGTGCCTGTGTCCCCTGTCCCCGTCTCCCCTGTCTCCATGTCCCCTGTCCCTGTGTCCCTTGTCCCCATGTGTCCCTGTGAACCTGTGTCATTCTGTCCTTGTGTCTTTGTGTCCCCTGTTCCTGTGTCCCCTGTCCCTGTGTCCCTTGTCCCCATGTGTCCCTGTGAACCTGTGTCCTTCTATCCCTGTGTCTTTGTGTCCCATGTCCCTGTGTCCCCTGTCCCTGTGTCCCTTGTCCCCAAGTCTCCCTGTGAACCTGTGTCCTTGTGTCCTTGTGTCCCTGTGCCCTTGTGGGGATGGGAAGTTCCAGATCTTTTGGAGGTGGCAGGAGGACCTGGGGGACATGGAGGGACATGGGGACATGGGTGTCCTTGTGTCCCTGTGCCCTTGTGGGGATGGGGAGGGAAGTTCCAGATCTTTTGGAGGTGGCAGGAGGACCTGGGGGACATGGGGACATGGGGACATGGAGGGGCATGGGGACATGGGGAATATGGAGACGGGGGGACATGGAGGGACATGGGGGACATGGGGACATGGGGACATGAGGGTAATGGAGGGACATGGGGATCATGGAGGGACATGGGGATGTGGGGACATGGGGACGTGGGGGACATGGAGGGACATGGGGACATGGGGACATGAGGGTAATGGAGGGACATGGGGACATGGAGGGACATGAAGGACACAGGGATGTGGGGACGTGGGGGACATGGAGGGACATGGGGGACATGGGGGGACATGGGGGGTATGGGGACATGGAAGAAGATGGAGGGACATGGGGACATGGAGACATGGAGGGACATGGGGATGTGGGGACATGGGGACGTGGGGGACATGGAGGGACATGGGGACATGGGGACATGAGGGTAATGGAGGGACATGG
>NW_024510155.1:1651-5569 GCF_017590135.1 Pyrgilauda ruficollis | reverse complement strand
CCCCAATGGCCCCGATGAGGACTACTACACCAAGGAGCTGCTGCGCTTCCCCATGGAGAGCCCCGGGGAAGGTGAGGGACACGGGGACACCGTGGGGACATGGGGACATGGGGACGGGGAGGGACATGGGGACACGGGGAGGGACATGGGGACATGGGGACATGGGGACATGGGGACATGGAGGGACATGGGGACATGGGGACATGGAGGGACATGGAGATACATGGGGACATGGGGGACATGGAGGGACATGGGGGGACATGGGGGGACATGGAGGGACATGGGGACATGTCGGGATGAGGGATGTGGGGACACGGGGCCATGGGGACATGGGGGGACACGGGGCCATGGTGTCCATGGCGCCGTGGTGGCGTGTGACAGGCTGGTGTCCCTGTCCCTGTCCCTGTCCCGCAGGAGGTTCTACAAGGACATGCCCCAGAACGCGCTGGACAAGAAATCCAACTTCGAGTTCCTGGAGTGAGTGCAGCCCCGGGCACCTCCCGGTCCTGGGGGCTGGGGGCCTTCCTCATCATCTTCATCTTCATCACCGTCCTCATCCTCCTCATCTTCCTCATCTCCTCATCTCCTCATCCTCCTCATCTCCTCATCCTCCCCATCCCTGAAGATGAAGATGGGAGCCATCCTTTCTCCGGAATTCCCCCTCACCCCCGTCCTGCCTGGGGCGGGAATTCCCGCTGACATTCCCGGGATTCTCTGCTCCTCCGCAGGAAGGAGGTGGGGCTGGACCTCTTCTTCCCCAGCCAGATGCAGGAGAACCTGAAGGTGAGGGACACCAGGTGTGGCACAGGCGTGGCACCTGGGGACACGTGTCACCACGTCCCTGCGTGTGTCCGTGTGTCCATGTGTGTCCCTGTGTGTGTTCCTGTGTCCCTTTGTCCATGTGTGTCCCTGTGTCCGTGGTCTGTGTGTCCGTATGTGTCCATGTGTCTGTATCCCTGTGTGTCCCTGTGTGTCCCTGTGTGTCTGTGTCCTTGTGTCCCTGTGTGTCCATGTGTCCATGTGTGTGTCCCTCTGTGTCTGCGTGTCCATGTGTGTCCATGTGTGTCCCTGTGTGTCTGTGTGTCCGTATGTGTCCATGTGTCCATGTGTCTGTGTCCCTGTGTGTCCCTTTGTGTCCCTGTGTGTCCCTTTGTGTCCCTGTGTCTGTGTTTGTCCCTCTGTGTCTGTGTGTCCCTGTGTGTGTCCCTCTGTGTCCGTCTGTCCCTACCCCGATCCCGGTGTTCCCATACCTGATGCCACTCCAATTCTGGTGTTCCCGTACCTGATGCTTCCCCGATCCCGGCATTCCCGTACCCCACGCCACCCTGATCCCGGCATTCCCGTACCCCATGTGGCCCTGATCCCGGTGTTCCCATACCCCACGCCACCCTGATCCCATCATTCCCGTACCCCACACGGCCCCAATCCCGTGTTCCTGTACCCCACGCCGCCCCGATCCCGGCATTCCCGTACCCCACGCCACCCCGATCCCGGCGTTCCCGTACCCGATGCCGCCCCGATCCTGGCATTCCCGTACCCCACGCCACCCCGATCCCGGCGTTCCCGTACCCGATGCCGCCCCGATCCTGGCATTCCCGTACCCCACGCCACCCCGATCCCGGCGTTCCCGTACCCGATGCCGCCCCGATCCTGGCATTCCCGTACCCCACGCCACCCCGATCCCGGCGTTCCCGTACCCGATGCCGCCCCGATCCTGGCATTCCCGTACCCCACGCCACCCCGATCCCGGCGTTCCCGTACCCGATGCCGCCCCGATCCTGGCATTCCCGTACCCCACGCCACCCCGATCCCGGCGTTCCCGTACCCGATGCCGCCCCGATCCTGGCATTCCCGTACCCCACGCCACCCCGATCCCGGCGTTCCCGTACCCGATGCCGCCCCGATCCTGGCATTCCCGTACCCCACGCCACCCCGATCCCGGCGTTCCCGTACCCGATGCCGCCCCGATCCTGGCATTCCCGTACCCCACGCCACCCCGATCCCGGCGTTCCCGTACCCGATGCCGCCCCGATCCTGGCATTCCCGTACCCCACGCCACCCCGATCCCGGCGTTCCCGTACCCGATGCCGCCCCGATCCTGGCATTCCCGTACCCCACGCCACCCCGATCCCGGCGTTCCCGTACCCGATGCCGCCCCGATCCTGGCATTCCCGTACCCCACGCCACCCCGATCCCGGCGTTCCCGTACCCGATGCCGCCCCGATCCTGGCATTCCCGTACCCCACGCCACCCCGATCCCGGCATTCCTGTACCCCATGCTGCCCCGATCCCGTGTTCCCATACCCATCCCACCCCAATCCCGGCGTTCCCGTACCCGATGCCACCCCGATCCCGGCATTCCTGTACCCCATGCCGCCCCGATCCCATGTTCCCGTACCCATCCCACCCCGATCCCGGCGTTCCCGTACCCGATGCCACCCCGATCCCGTGTTCCCGTACCCGATGCCGCCCCAATCCTGGCATTCCCGTACCCGCTGCGGCCCTGATCCCGGCATTCCCGTGGCCGACGCGGCGGTGTCCCGGCGTTGTCCCGGCAGCCGCGGCAGCTGCGGAAGATGATCCAGCAGACGTTCCAGCAGTACGCGCTGCTGCGGGAGGAGGAGTGCATCCTGAAATTCCTGCACACGCTGGCCTCCTTCGCCCCCATCGACCAGGAGAGCTTCCGCTGCCAGCTCGCTGTGCGTGAGCGGGACGCGGGACACGGGATACGGGATACGGGACACGGGATACGGGATAGGGGCACGGGATACGGGATACGGGATACGGGATACGGGATAGGGGCACGGGATACGGGATTCGGGATGGGGGCACGGGATACGGGATTCGGGAATGGGGGATACGGGATTTGGGATGGGGGATGTGGGATACGGGATATGGGATATGGGATTCAGGATGGGGATTTGGGATTCGGGATAGGGGCACGGGATACGGGATTCGGGAATGCGGGATATGGGATATGGGATATGGGATTTAGGATTCGGGATAGGGGTACGGGATACGGGATTCGGGAATGCGGGATATGGGATTTGGGATGGGAGATATGGGATACGGGATACAGGAATGTGGGATACGAGATTCGGGAATGCGGGATATGGGATGTGGGATGTGGGATAGGGGATAGGGGGTACGGGATATGGGATTCGGGAATGGGGGATACAGGATTTGGGATGGGGGATGTGGGATACGGGATATGGGATATGGGATTCGGGATGGGGATACTGGATTTGGGATGGGGGATGTGGGATACGGGATATGGGATATGGGATTCGGGATGGGGGTATGGGATACGGGATTCAGGAATGGGGGATACGGGATTTGGGATGGGGGATAGGGGATACGGGATACGGGAATGGGGGATACGGGAATGGGGGATACGGGATTTGGGATGGGGGATGTGGGATACGGGATATGGGAATGTGGGATACGAGATTTGGGATGGGGGATGTGAGATATGGGATACGGGGATGTGGGATACGAGATTTGGGATAGGGGATATGGGATATGGGATAGGGGATATGGGATAGGGGATATGGGATAGGGGATATGGGATAGGGGATATGGGAATATGGGAATATGAGATATGGGATAGTGGATAGGGGATATGGGATAGGGGATATGGGATATGGGATAGGGGATAGGGGATATGGGATAGGGGATATGGGATATGGGATAGGGGATATGGGATGTGGAATATGGGATTCAGGATGCAGGATACGGGATATGAGATACGGGACAGGGAATGTGAGATTGGGGACATGGGATATGCAACATGGGATGTGGAATACAGGGTATGGGATATGGGATAGAGAATATGGGATATAGGATGAGGTGGGGTGGAGTTAGGTGGGATGGGATGGGATGGGATGGGATGGGATGGGATGGGATGGGATGGGATGG
>NW_024510155.1:0-935 GCF_017590135.1 Pyrgilauda ruficollis | reverse complement strand
CCTATCCCATATCCCCTATCCCATATCCCACATCCCATATGCCATATCCCCTATCCCATATCCCCTATCCCCTAACCCCTAACCCCTATCCCCTATCCCATATCCCATATCCCATTTTCCCTATCCCCTATCCCATATCCCACATCCCATTTTCCATATCCCATATCCCATTTTCCCTATCCCATATCCCCTATCCCATATCCCCTATCCCATGTCCCACATCCCCTATTCCATATCCCCTATCCCGTATTCCATATCCCCTATTCCATATGCCATATCCCAAATCCCCTATCCCCTATCCCCTATCCCATATCCCATATCCCACATCCCATTTTCCCTATCCCCTATCCCATATCCCATATCCCATTTCCCTATCCCATATCCCCTATCCCACGTCCCATATCCCATATCCCATATCCCCTATCCCATGTCCCACATCCCCTATTCCATATCCCCTATCCCCTATTCCATATCCCACATCCCCTATCCCGTATCCCATATCCCCTATTCCATATCCCACATCCCACATCCCATTTTCCCTATCCCACATCCCCTATCCCTGTCCCCGCCTCTTCCCGGGAGCGCTTTGGCGTTGTCCCGGCTGTGTTGGAATTCTGGGAAGGGCGGTTATGGGGCGCTGGGATGGCCGGCGGAGCGGGCAGAGGGGGGGATCCCGATCCCATCCCGCATCCCGGCATTCCCAAGTCGCTGGCCATCAAGACGCCGTCGCTGGCCGAGGCGGAGAACATGGCCGACCTCATCGACGGATACTGCCGGCTGCAGGGCGGCTCCGAGGCCTCGCTGATCGCCTTCCCCGGGAAAGGTGGGAATGCCGCCGGCGGGGTGGGATAGTGGGATTGTGGGATTGTGGGGTGGGATGGGATCAATAGAATGGGATCAGTGGGGTGGGGTAGGATGGGATAATGGGATCCATG
>NW_024510154.1:0-532 GCF_017590135.1 Pyrgilauda ruficollis | reverse complement strand
TCCCCCCGCCGCCCCCCGTTTCCCCCCGGGGCCGCCCCGCTCCGCTTTCGAGCTCGGCGCCATTTTCCCGGACCGGCCGCTTCCGGCGCGCCGCACGCCGCCGTAGCCCCGCCCACACCGCGCTCCTATTGGCCGCTGATGCACCGCCCGCGCGTTTCACTGGTTGGATCATCAGTCAATCCCCAGCGCGCCCGGCCCCCACGCGGTGATACGACCAATAGGAACCCGACAGGCGCAATACGATTGGCTGCTGCCCGCGCCCGTCTGTTCTGGCGGGGTTACCATGGAGACGAGGCAGCGCGGGGGCGGAGCCACGAGGTAGGCGTGGCCGTTTTAATGATTGACAACCGGAGCGCGCATCGGGAGTGACCAAAATCTGCGTTTTTCGTCTTAAAAACTTTATCACCATTATAATTAGAGTTATAATTAATTACAATAATTGCTGAGAGCGCCCGGAACAGCCCCTCCCCTACAGGCACTTGGGGGGGATCCGCTTTGGTGGGGGGGACACGTGGGGGGGAAAAGTGCTTGG
>NW_024510153.1:0-532 GCF_017590135.1 Pyrgilauda ruficollis | reverse complement strand
GGGCTCGGCATTCCCGGCGGTGATGGGGCAGGATTTGTTTCCTGGATTATGGCGAGAAGAGCCGGTGATGCCGTAGCAGTGACAGAGGTTTGGTCACGTTCTAATGAATAGCGTTGCAGCTCAGAACGTTTCGTGGTCCCGGCTGAAGGCGCAGCTCCCTCCGAGAGGCTCCGCTGGTGCCAGGGCTGTCCCTGAGTGTCGCCGTGTGTCCCCGCAGGGCAGGAGCGCATCGGGAAGGACTCGCACTACGAGCAGGAGGGGAAGGTGCAGTTTGTGATCGATGCCGTGTACGCCATGGCCCACGCCCTGCACCACATGAACCGCGACCTGTGCGCCGACAGCGCCGGGCTGTGCCCCGAGATGGAGCACGCGGGGGGCAAGCGGCTGCTCAAGTACATCCGCAGCGTCAACTTCAACGGTGAGACACGGCCCCGTCCCCTAGTGACCCCCCTTGTCACCCACTGACATCCCTCGGTCACCTACTGACACCCCAGTGACCCACTGACACCCCCTGGTCACCTACTGACCCCCC
>NW_024510152.1:0-532 GCF_017590135.1 Pyrgilauda ruficollis | reverse complement strand
AGGGGCTCCTGGACCCTCTCAGGTCCAGGAGGACGCCTTAGGGGTCACCCCCAACCCCTGGAGGGGTCCCCAGGGCTGTCCCCGAGCCCATCCCCAGCCCAGGATGTCCCCAAGGCGTCCCCAAGGTGTCCCCAGGGTGTCCCCAAGGTGTCCCCAAGGTGTCCCCAAGGTGTCCCCAGCCCCTCACACGGTGGTCAGCCGCTGCCTGTCCACCGAGATCGTCTGGCACTGTCCCATCCCTGTCCTCAGGGCTGTCCCCAGGAGTGTCCCCCAGCCTCTGCCCCCCACAGGACTGTCCCCAGGGTGTCCCCAAGGTGTCCCCAGGATGTCCCCAGGATGTCCCCAGGATGTCCCCAAGGTGTCCCCAGGGTGACCCCAGGGTGTCCCCAGGGTGTCCCCAGGGCGTCCCCAGCCCCTCACATGGTGGTCAGCTGCTGCCTGTCCACCGAGATCGTCTGGCACTGTCCCATCCCTGTCCCCAGGGCTGTCCCCAAGCCCATCCCCAGCCCATGACTGTCCCATGACTGTCCCA
>NW_024510151.1:0-532 GCF_017590135.1 Pyrgilauda ruficollis | reverse complement strand
CCCCAATTCCGGGGTCTCTGCCCCCAATTCTTCCTTGTCCCCCCACATTGGCCGATACCCCCAAGCAAAACTTCATCAAGCGACTCCAAAAATCGATTTTATTTTTATTATTACAAATTTAAAAAAAAAAGTTATTTTATTTCCCGCCTTGCCCACCCTTGTCCCCCACAGCGCAGCGCTGATTCCCCCCAGTGAAACACCACCGAACGACTCCAAAAAATCGAATTTATTTTTATTATTATAAATTTTAAAAAGGGTTTTTTTATTTCCCGCGTTTTGCCAAGCGCGGGAAAATCCCCGCGTGGCCCCGCCCCCTCGGGTCACGTGAGATCGGCGCGCCACGTGATGGCGGTGCAGGCCAGGGCGCCCCCTGGCGGCGCGGCGCACAGCAGCAGCGATTTGCGCACGCTCGTGCCGAGGCGCGCGGCCGCGAGCAGCGCCCCCAGCGGCTGCGGCCGGGAACTGCAGGGACAGAGCGCCACTGCGCCTGCGTGGAACAGCGCGGGGGGGCCTGGAAAAAACGGGGGGGCAG
>NW_024510150.1:0-532 GCF_017590135.1 Pyrgilauda ruficollis | reverse complement strand
AATGCAAGAAATTGCCACTGAATTAGGACTGTCAAATTGTTGGATATGTGGGGCATTGAGGTCCGCAGAGAAATGGCCTTGGAAAGGAGAGGGATTGACCCCAGAACAACTGCTAAGCTGGAACAGCACCAAAAATTCCAAAATTCTGCAAAGACCTGAGGGATGGTTGCTGGAGAAACGGGTAATTGGAACAATTTGCATAAGCAGAGATGGGAAAAGGTACACTGAAACAGTTGGTTACACTCCATGTCTAACTACCTTAACCTTGGAAGAGGGCCAAAGCCCCAAATGGCAACCTGAAACCCCCTCAGGCTATTGGAGTCGGGAAAAACTTAATTCTTGTGAATAGAGCGAAAGGCTAAAGTTGTGCTGGAATAAGAAATCTGGGGCCAATCCCTTCCAATCTCTAGAAGGGGTAAGGGAGTTCTGGGACAGACCGGGTGAGATAAATACGTGGAAAGCACCTAATGGAATCTATTGGATCTGTGGGAGAAAAGCCTACAGTGAACTGCCTAAGAATTGGAGAGGGTCT
>NW_024510149.1:0-532 GCF_017590135.1 Pyrgilauda ruficollis | reverse complement strand
CTAGGCCACCTGGCATCCACTCATCCCTCCAAACTCTGGTCTCCTTTGGCAGTCTTGTCCTCTCTTACGTTTGTATTTCCCTGCCTTGCGAGGTCACAGGTAACTTGGTGCTTTCTTGAAAACATCCATCAGCTCTGCCTCAGAACAGCAAGACAAAATGCTGTTGGACTTTGGTCACAGCAGCATGGTAGCCCATCCTTATTCCACATGAGCAGGAAGAACCACTCTGGAGTGTGAAGTTTTCAGAGTTAATGAGTCTATAAGCACAGCTAAAGCAATAGCTCCACTTTATGTTCATTTTATTTTGACAGCTGTGCTTCAGCTGTGAGTACACCCTGTGTACTAGGAAATGTGCTGTCTGCCTTCCAATGAACCCTACATAATCAAAAACCTCAACTTAAGGCCCAGCTATTAAATATTTGGAAAGAAATGGACTGAGACCACCAAATCATAGACGTGTTCTAAAACACAGAGATTAGAGAAATGTTAATCATCCCCTTCAGTGTTTTGTGGTGACTAACTAGACAGAAAG
>NW_024510148.1:0-532 GCF_017590135.1 Pyrgilauda ruficollis | reverse complement strand
GACCCATTACTGCAGGGTTTTGTTCTTCCAGTAATTATTTCTCCAGTTTTTATGATTCCTGGTGGACCTGAAGTATCTCACAGAGTTATTAAGGTTGGAAAACACCTTTAAGATCAACAAGTGCAACTGAGGACAACTAAACCACACCCTCAAGTGCCACGTCCACAGGTTTTCTGACCACTTCCAGAGGTGGTGACTCCACTCCCTTAACAACTCTTTCCATGACAAATTTTTCCCAAATTTTTCCCAAATATCCAATCTAAACCTCCCCTGGCCCAGCCTGAGGCCGTTCCCTCTCCTCCTGTCCCTGTTCCCTGGAGCACAGCCCGACCCCCCAGCTGTCCCCTCCTGTCAGGAGCTGTGCAGAGCCACAAGGTCCCCCCTGAGCCTCCTTTTCTCCAGGCTGAGCCTCTTCCCAGCTCCCTCAGCCTCTCTTGGGGCTCCAGTCCCTTCCCCAAGTCCATTCCCTTTTCTGGACTCCCTCCAGCCCCTCAAAGTCTATGTGGTCATGAGGATTTAAAATGCCTCATGA
>NW_024510147.1:0-532 GCF_017590135.1 Pyrgilauda ruficollis | reverse complement strand
TGGCCTCAGGCTGGGCCAGGGAAGGTTTAGAATTGGATTTTAGGAGACATTCCTCCATGGAAAGGCTGGTCAGGCCTTGGCAGGGGCTGCCCAGGGAGGTTTGGAGTGCCCATCCCTGCAGGTGTCCCAGGAAGGGCTGGAGGTGGCATCCTTAAACTTTCCTACCTATTAACTGTGATGCCAGTGATATTTTAATATACAAGCTATTAGCTCAGATTTAGAACATTATTTAAAGTAAAGGCTACCTGTTTATCTAAAAACCTTTGGCATCTTATCTTACCAACTAAACGCAAAACAATCTTGCTGGAGGCAGTGAAAGCACCAAAATAGCTGCAGTGAGGAATGAGCAGTGGGACCTTGACAGGACAGCACATTGCCGGCACGATTCGGTGTGGTGCAGCCTCGTCCCATCCCGCGCCCCCCATCCACGGTCACTTCCCGCAGGGGAGGAGGGGTCCCCACAGCCGATGCCCGCCGTGCCCGGCCGTGCCCCGCCGCCAGAGAACGGCCGGGCCGCACTCACCCAGGCAGA
>NW_024510146.1:0-532 GCF_017590135.1 Pyrgilauda ruficollis | reverse complement strand
CTTGAGTTTAAAAACATGTCTTAAATGTGAGCTCCAATGTAAATCTGTTTGTTGCCAAAAGTAACTGTACTTACACTCACCTTTTCCTAATGGTAATCTGCTGTTCTTGTTTAGTGTTTCGTCATTTACTGCAAATAATGGGCTTAATAATTAGATTCTGTTCTGGGAGTTCTTCCTGTAGAGCTTAACTGGGCCCCTACCAGCAGGGAGGAAGGGCTCTTTCTTTTCTGCAGGTACTGTGACTAGAGCAGCCTAATGGAAAACATGATAGTTTGGATCTGGAAGTCAAAACTGAAGTACTTTCTCTAGGTCTCTTGAGTATTTAATGGGGATAACTTGCAGTTTCTGATTTGTTGTATTGAGGCTGGTGATTTGTTGTTAACTGGACCTGTATCACAGCTATTTTTGTTTTGGAGGTTTTTTTGATAATGTTATTAAGGTTTTTAATCCATAGGCATGAAGTAGTTGAAACTTGATAGCATTTGAGGAAAATCTTCCCACAGAGGAATATTTTATATGTGCATTGATAGCT
>NW_024510145.1:0-532 GCF_017590135.1 Pyrgilauda ruficollis | reverse complement strand
AACGGCCCAAAAACTGCCCGGGAACTGCCCAAAAACTGCTCAAAATAACAACCCAAAACTGCCCAAAAACGGCCCAGGAACTGCCCAAAATAACAACCCAAAACTGCCCAAAAACCGCCCAGAAACGGCCCAGAAACTGCTCAAAAACCTGCCCAGAAACTGCTCAAAAACGGCCCAGAAACTGCCCAAAAACGGCCCAAAAACGGCCCAGGAACTGCCCAAAATAACAACCCAAAACTGCCCAAAAACGGCCCAAAATAACAACCCAAAACTGCCTAAAATCAGCGAGTACGCGGACATCAACGTCACCGACCAGGTACCCAAACGGCCCAAAAACGGCCCAAAAACGGCCCAAAAACTGCCCAGGAACTGCCCAAAAACTGCCCAAAATAACAACCCAAAACTGCCCAAAAACGGCCCAGAAATGGGTCAAAATCTGCCCAAAAAAACAACCCAAAACTGCCCAAAAATGGCCCAGAAATTGGTCAAAATTTGTCCAAAAAACTGCCCAAAATCCACCCAAAAAATCCCC
>NW_024510144.1:2289-7754 GCF_017590135.1 Pyrgilauda ruficollis | reverse complement strand
CTCTGGGGGTCTCTGGGGGTCCCAGCGCTGCCCCTCGGCCCCCCTCCCCTGTGGGGCTGGGCTGGGGGGAGCTGAGCCCCCCGTGCCCCCAGGTGATCTTCATCACTGAGTACGTGTCCTCGGGGAGCCTCAAGCAGTTCCTCAAGAAGACCAAGAAGAACCACAAGGCCATGAACGCGCGGGTGAGCTCCTGGGGACACCCCGGTGCCCGGGGGGTGGCTCTGGGTCCCTGTGCCATCCCTGTCCCTGTCCCATCCCTGTCCCATCCCTGTCCCATCCCTGTCCCTGTCCCTGTCCCTGTTCCTGTCCCTGTCCCATCCCTGTCCCTGTCCCATCCCTGTCCCTGTGCCATCCCTGTCCCATCCCTGTCCCATCCCTGTCCCATCCCTGTCCCTGTCCCTGTCCCATCCCTGTCCCTGTCCCATCCCTGTCTCAGGGAGGGTCTGGGACCAAGCGGGGCACAGCAGGGTGGCTCTGTGTCCCTGTCCCTGTCCGTGGGAAGGGGTGGGAAGCTCTGGCCTGGCCAGGGTGCCAGCGTGTCCCAGCTGACAAGGGGTCTGAGGGGTTCCCATGGGGTCCGGGGGGGTTGGCAGGAGGAAGGGGCGGGGGTCACACAGGGTGTGGGGGGGATCCCGGGCAGGCAGGAGCCCCGAGGATTGCGGGGTCCCTTTTTGGGGTGCCAACCTCGGCGTCGCCTTTTCTTCCCCTGTGCCCTCCCAATGCCCGCCCCGGCAGTTTGGCACCGGGTGTTTGCCAACGGTGAGTGACCCATGGCCACCCCCCACCCCGGGGACACCCCTGCAGCCCCCAGCCCCACCGGGGGGCACCGGGCACGGGCACGGCCTGGGCGCTGTGGGGAGGGGGCACCCCCACACCCCCATCCCCTGGGAGCGGCTGCTGCTGGGTGGGAGCAGAGGGGGGTGGGCAGGGGCACAGATCCCCCCTCAGACCCCCGGGGTGGGCACTCACAGACCTCATGGGTGGGCACTGTCCCGGGTGGGCACTGTCCTGAGTGGGCTCTGTCACAGGTGGTCCCTGTCCCGGGTGTCCCTGCCCCGGAGGGAATGGGGATGGGAACGGGAATGAGAATGGGCACAGAAATGAGAATGGGAAGGGGAATGGGAACGGGCACGTGAATGGGCACAGGAATGGGAATGGGCACGGGAATGGGAATGGGCACAGGAATGGAAATGGGAACATGAATGGGAACAGGAACAGGCACAGGGACGGGAATGGGAATGGGTGTGGGAACGGGCATGGAAATGCACAGGGAATGGGGACGGGAACGGGTACGGGGGCTGAGCAGTGGTGGCCGGCAGGGGAGGGCAGGGGACACAGGTGAGAACAGGGGAGGGCAGGGGTGGGTATCCACGGGGACAGAGTGGGGTGCCCCGGGGCTGTCCAGGTGAGGGTGTTCAGGGGGGTGTGTCCAGGTGGGTGTGTCCAGGTGGGGCTGTCCAGAATGGGTGTGGGAACGGGCATGGAAATGCACAGGGAATGGGGACGGGAACGGGTACGGGGGCTGAGCAGTGGTGGCCGGCAGGGGAGGGCAGGGGACACAGGTGAGAACAGGGGAGGGCAGGGGTGGGTATCCACGGGGACAGAGTGGGGTGCCCCGGGGCTGTCCAGGTGAGGGTGTTCAGGGGGGTGTGTCCAGGTGGGTGTGTCCAGGTGGGGCTGTCCAGGTGGGGCTGTCCAGGTGGGGCTGTCCCAGGGGTACCCAGGTGGGTGTGTCTAGGTGGGTGTGCCCAGGGGGGGATGCCAGCTGGAGGTGTCCAGGTGAGGGTGCCCAGGTGGGGCTGTCCCAGGGGTGTCCAGGTGGGTGTGTCCAGGTGGGGCTGTCCCAGGGGTGTCCAGGTGGGTGTGTCCAGGTGGGTGTGCCCAGGTGGGGCTGTCCAGGTGGGTGTGCCCAGGTTGGGCTGTCCCAGGGGTGCCCAGGTGGGTGCCCAGGTGCGCTCCAGCCCTGACCCTGCCCCGTGTCCCTCTCGTGCTGCAGAGAAGGCCGATGGCACAGCCGTGGACATCTTCTCCTTCGGGATGTGCGCCCTGGAGGTGCGGGGGGACCCTGGGAACGGTGGGACCCTGCCGGGAGGTGTCACTGTCCGGGGCTGTCCCCTGTCCCTGCTCTGTCCGGGGCTGTCCCCTGTCCCTGCCCTGTCTAGGGGTGTCCCCTTTCTGGGGGTGTCCCCTGTCCCTGTCCCTGTCCCTGCCCTACCTGGGGCTGTCTCCTGTCCCTGCCCTACCTGGGGGTGTCCCCTGTCCCTGTCCCATGCCCACCTGGGGATGTCCCTTGTCCCCTTTCGGGATGTGCGCCCTGGAGGTGCGGGGGGACCCTGGGAACGGTGGGACCCTGCCGGGAGGTGTCACTGTCCGGGGCTGTCTCCTGTCCCTGCCCTACCTGGGGGTGTCCCCTGTCCCTGTCCCTGTCCCTGCCCTACCTGGGGGTGTCCCTTGTCCCCTGTCCCTGTCCCTGTCCCTGCCCTACCTGGGGCTGTCTCCTGTCCCTGCGCTGTCCCCTGGAAGCCCCCACGGACTGGCCATGTCCCCTGTTCCTGCCCTGTCCAGGTCGTGTCTTGTCCCTGCCCTGCCTGAGGGTGTCCCCTATCCAGGGCCATCCTTTGTCCAGGGCTGTCCCCTGTCCCTGTCCCTGGAAGCCCCACAGTCTGGCCATGTCACCTGGAAGCCCCGCGGACTGGCAGTGTCCCTGTCCCTGGAAGCCCCGCGGACTGGCGGTGTCCCTGTCCCTGTCCCTGTCCCTGGAAGCCCCACACACTGGCCGTGTCCCTGTCCCTGTCCCTGGAAGCCCCACTCACTGGCCGTGTCCCTGTCCCTGTCCCTGGAAGCCCCACGCACTGGCGGTGTCCCTGTCCCTGTCCCTGGAAGCCCCACGCACTGGCCGTGTCCCTGTCCCTGTCCCTGTCCCTGGAAGCCCCACAGACTGGCCGTGTCCCTGTCCCCTCGCAGATGGCCGTGCTGGAGATCCAGACCAACGGGGACACGCGGGTGTCAGAGGAGGCGATCGCGCGGGCGCGGCACTCCCTGGATGACCCCAACATGAGGGTGAGGGCAGCAGGGGGAGCCTGCTGGGGACAGTCCTGTGTCACTGCTGGGGACAATCCCTGTCCTGTGTCACTGCTGGGGACAGTCCTGTGTCACTGCTGGGGACAGTCCCTGTCCTGTGTCACTGCTGGGAACAATCCCTGTCCTCACTGGCGGTGTCCCTGTCCCTGTCCCTGGAAGCCCCACGCACTGGCCGTGTCCCTGTCCCTGTCCCTGTCCCTGGAAGCCCCACAGACTGGCCGTGTCCCTGTCCCCTCGCAGATGGCCGTGCTGGAGATCCAGACCAACGGGGACACGCGGGTGTCAGAGGAGGCGATCGCGCGGGCGCGGCACTCCCTGGATGACCCCAACATGAGGGTGAGGGCAGCAGGGGGAGCCTGCTGGGGACAGTCCTGTGTCACTGCTGGGGACAATCCCTGTCCTGTGTCACTGCTGGGGACAGTCCCTGTCCTGTGTCACTGCTCCTGCTGCAGCACGAGCCCTTTGGGTCCATTTCCTGGGAAATGGGATCAAAATCAGGGCGAGCCCAGGCCTAGGGCAGTGACCCCTGTGCTGGCACTGCCAGGGCACCTCCAGTCCTGGGGCAGGTCTGGGGTCCCCAGGGGAGGACACTGAGGGGCTGGAGCGTGTCCAGGGAAGGGATGAGAGCTGGGGAAAGGTCTGGAGCAGCTGGGGGAGCTGGGAGGGGGCTCAGCCTGGAGAAAAGGAGGCTCAGGGGGACCCTGGGGCTCTGCACAGCTCCTGCCAGAAGGGGACAGCCGGGGGGGATTTGGGATCTGATCCCAGGGAACAGGGACAGGAGGAGAGGAATGGCCTCAGGCTGGGCCAGGGGAGCTCAGGGTGGACAGCAGCAGGAATTTCCCCATGGAAAGGGGGATCAGGCCCTAGAGGTGCCCGGGGAGGTTTGGAGTGCCCATCCCTGGAGGTGCCCAGGGATGGAATGGGCTGGGGAGGGGGCACGGGGCAGCTCCCTGGGCTGGGAGCTCTGTTCCAGCCCGTGATCCCCAGATCCCTGTGGGAGCAGCAGGGCAAGGCCTGCCCGCCCCAGCTCATGGCCCTGCTGTGCCCCAGGAGTTCATCCTGTCCTGCCTGACCCTGAACCCCGACCGGCGCCCCAGCGCCAACAGCCTCCTGTTCCACCGCGTGCTCTTCGAGGTGCACTCGCTGAAGCTGCTGGCAGCCCACTGCTTCATCAACCACCAGTGTGAGTGCCGGGCTCAGCCCAGCCCGGGAAACCCCGGGAGCTGGGAATGCTCAGCGTGGAGGGGAGAGCCGGGAATGCTGAGCCGGGCTGGGAGAGCTGGGAATGCTGAGCCGGGCTGGGAGAGCTGGGAATGCTCAGCATGGAGGAGACAGAGACAGCCAGGCTGGGAGAGCTGAGAGTGCTCAGCCAGGCTGGGAGAGCTGGGAATGCTCAGCCTGGAGGGGAGAGCCGGGCTGGGAGAACCGGGAATGCTCAGCGTGGAGGGGAGAGCTGGGAATGCTGAGCTGGGCTGGGAGAGCTGGGCTGGGAGAGCTGGGAATGCTCAGCATGGAGGGGAGAGCTGGGAATGGTCAGCCTGGAGGAGACAGCCAGGCTGGGAGAGCTGGGAATGCTGAGCCGGGCTGGGAGAGCTGGGCTGGGAGAGCTGGGAGTGCTCAGCCTGGAGGGGAGAGCTGGGAATGGTCAGCCTGGAGGAGAGAGCCGGGCTGGGAGAGCTGGGAATGCTCAGCATGGAGGAGAGAGAGTTGGGAATGCTCAGCCAGGCTGGGAGAGCTGGGAATGCTCAGCCTGGAGAGGAGAAGGCTCCAGGGAGAGCTCAGAGCCCCTGGCAGGACCTGAAGGGGCTCCACGCGAGCTGCAGAGGGACTTGGACAAGGGATGGAGGGACAGGAAAGGGGGAATGGCTCCCACTGCCAGAGGGCGGGGTTAGGTGGGATTTTGGAAGGAATTCCTGGCTGGGAGGGGGGTGAGGCCCTGGCACAGGTGCCCAGAGCAGCTGTGGCTGCCCCTGGAGCCCTGGCAGTGCCCAAGGCCAGGCTGGATGGGGCTGGAGCACCTGGCACAGTGGGAGGTGTCCCTGCCATGGCAGGGTGGCACTGGGTGGGATGTGAGGTCCCTCCCACACAAACCACACCGTGATTCCGTGTGCAGAGCCTGGGGAGGGGGACAGGGGCTGCAGGACCCACCCCCCGTGGCTCTGCCCCAGATCTGATGCCAGAGAACGTGGTGGAAGAGAAGATCAAGGAGCTGGACCTGAACATGGTGATGGCCGAGATCCGCAGGGAGGGCCGGCCCGGGGCGCAGTGGAGGTGAGGGGGGGAGACCCCCAGCCCGGAGACCCCCAGCCCGGAGACCCCCCAGACTAGAGACCCCCCAGCCTGGAGACCCCCCCAGCCTGGAGACCCCCCAGCCTGGAGACCCC
>NW_024510144.1:0-673 GCF_017590135.1 Pyrgilauda ruficollis | reverse complement strand
GCTGTCTGCAGGGGATGGGCACACGGCAGTGTCCCTGCTGTCCCTGCTGTCCCTGCTGTCCCTGCTGGGCACATGTCAGTGTCCCTGCTGTCCCTGCTGTCCCAGCTGTCCCCAGGGGATGGGCACACAGCAGTGTCCCTGCCATCCGCAGGGGTGGCATCAGCTCTGTGCTCCCTCCGTGTCTGCCCAGGAACGGGATTTACCCCCTGATGAACTTCGCGGTCTCCCGGCCCCACGCCCTGCCCCGCGCCCTGTCCCAGCCCCCCGAGGACCCCCAGAAAGCCAAGACCCCCACGCCAGAGCCCTTTGATGTGGAGACCAGGAAGGTGAGGGCAGCCCCGGTGGGCACGGCGCCCGTCCCGGCTGCAGGGATGCAGGGGGTCCGGGAGAGGGGCCTGGGGCTCCTGCAGGAATTCCAGAGCGCTGCTCGGGAGGGCCCAGAGGCAGAGGGGCCTGGGATTCCTGCAGGAATTCCAGAGCGCTGCTCGGGAGGGCCCAGAGGCAGAGGGGCCTGGGATTCCTGCAGGAATTCCAGAGCGCTGCTCGGGAGGGCCCAGAGGCAGAGGGGCCGAATCCAGGCTGATCCCAGCTGGGCTTTTCCAGGTGGTACAGATGCAGTGCAACATGGAGCTGAACGAGGACAAGAGCCAGTGGCACGTGAGTGCCTGGATCC
>NW_024510143.1:0-532 GCF_017590135.1 Pyrgilauda ruficollis | reverse complement strand
AAAAAGTTTCAGTGGAGTTACTTAATTTTATTTCAAGCCAGACATTTAGTTCAAACAACATATTTTGCTTTTGTTTTGCTAAACCCCCTCTATTCCTCTGCCCCTTACCCTCACTCCTCATTTGAAGCTGACTTGAAACTTTTTTATTTCAGGTTATTTGTGTCACTCAGGAAAATTCTGGACAAATTCGGTAGTTTTGCTTACACAGGAGACCTAGTTTGGTCTCCAGGTGAATGCCTGCTGAATTGTGAATTTCACATATCCTCACCTGTGGGTCCAGCCATGCCATGAAGACCCTCTTGAGCCTAGAAGGTGCAGATGATTTGGTGATTCCTGCCCTGCTCATGCTGGTGGGAGCTTCCAGCTTTCCGTGGTGATTTCAACCCCTTGTGCAGGAGTGTGTGAGGAGAATGTACCTTGGTTCAGACAACGAGAGATCTTTCATTTTACCTCTAATTTAGTATAATCTTTAGCTGCAGACTAACAGGAAAATGTCTCTTGGATGGGTGATTCAGAATGAGAATAAACCTGC
>NW_024510142.1:0-533 GCF_017590135.1 Pyrgilauda ruficollis | reverse complement strand
ACACTCCTTTAATGGCCTTATTAATTATTCTCTGCACACATAGAAGCAAGCAAGGTATCATGATTAATACAATTATTATCAAAATCATCACATGCATACTCATCTTAAAAAGAATGTTTTAGCTAAGGTGTTAAACCTCAGCCACTAAATAGGTTGTTGGCAACTGCAGGGAGGACATTACTGGATTTAGAAGGACTGCCAGAAGTATAATTGCACCAAAAGGTTTGATTCTTATATACAGAGTGATAGGGAGAAACATTTTAAAAGTTTTAGACTGATTTCTTCCTGTGTATTTAAAATTAACACAAAAATCCAATTTTCACAGAACACAGGAGCTCTAATTCTTGGGGCTCCAAGGGTGCTTCAGGAGGGTAAGGGATTGGATTTGATTGGATTTGATTTGCTTTCAAAACGTTTAGTGTAAATATTAGTGTAAAGTTCTTGAGCAGCTATATTCCCCCCTAATTTTTTTTTTTTGTTTTTTAAAACCATGTGTTTCTCTTTAGGAACATGAAGGCAACATAAAAGCAAAA
>NW_024510141.1:0-533 GCF_017590135.1 Pyrgilauda ruficollis | reverse complement strand
TACAAAAGGAGATCATAAATCACATCTATTTGTCTGAATATGGTAAATATGAAATTATCTTACTTCTTGGTCAGGAAAGAGTTACTCAGTTTTTCATGTGACCTCCCTCTCATACTCTTGCTGTACTTAGGCATCTGGGAAGTCCTTTCTCCTGTGCTGATGTAGCAGCATTCATAGGAATAGCTAGAAGTTAAATTTTCAAGCAATTTCTGTGTAAATATTGTAGTGAAAGGGGAATAATCCTGCAGATCCTTGAGCATAACTGTGCTCACCTGAACATCATAATACAGCTGGTGAGGTTGCATGTATGAATTGTTTGCCAGTCAGAGGGCTTAGAGATTTGAGAAGAATCCTGATTTTAATTTTGAAGAGATGGCTTTGAAGACTGGGATTCAAATGATGTTTAAGTTAATTCTTGAAAATAAATCCTTACATGGAAGTACAGAAGCAATTTTAGCACATAAATTTCCAAATGGAAGTGATATAATATCCAATTACTATGACTTTTTACAGAAGCTTTTTTTTTTTTTTTT
>NW_024510140.1:0-533 GCF_017590135.1 Pyrgilauda ruficollis | reverse complement strand
AGGTCAGCCTTCACAAGGCATCAGATGAATATTCTTCATTGTTATCTGACCAAGTTGTACACTTCCATTAATATAAGTCAGTTCAAGCATTGCTTGTATCTTCATAAGGATGGGGGTTTTGGGTAACAATTGTCTCTTGTGTTGATATGCAGGCAGCCTGAGATATTCAAGAGGGTTCTCCTTTGCCTCTTTTTTATCTCATGTTCAGACAGACTTTACATCAGCTTAATGGCACAGATGGAGTTGTAGCTCTGCTCCCTTGAAGCATGCTCAAACATTGCCAGTCATCATCCAAGCACCAGGAAGTGACAGTCAAACAGCTGAAAGGGTCTGAAATAATTTCTGGATCACTCAGGATTCCTGTATGGCAGCACATACGCACAGAAGCCATGCCAGCTCAGCAGGGTAGGTTTCTCCATCCACAACCCACAGCCTTGCTAGCAGCAGGTGCCTGTCACTTTGGGGGCCCTGAGGGCAGGCATGGGCACAGGGACCTCCTGCTTGAGTCCCTCCCTCCCTCCCTCTCCTCCTCC
>NW_024510139.1:0-533 GCF_017590135.1 Pyrgilauda ruficollis | reverse complement strand
ACAGGGACATTGAGGGGACAGGGACAGTGACAATGGGGACAGGGACACTGGGGACAGGGATGGTGACACTGGGGACAGGGACAGAGATGGGGACACTGGGGGTACAAGGACAAGGACAGTGGGAACAGGGACATTGAGGGGACAAGGACGGTGACACCAGGGACAGGGACACTGCGGGGCACAGGGACACTGGGGGGGGTCAGTCAGCCCCACAATGTGGGGGGGTCTCAGCCCTCTCAGGAGGGGTCTCAGCTCCCATTTTTGGGGGGGGTGCCAGCCCCCATTCAGGGGGATCCCAGCCCCCTTTTGGGGGGTGTCCCAGCCCCATTCAGAGGGGGGTCTCAGGCCACATTTGGGGGAGTCTCAGTCCACATTCTGGGGGGTCTCAGCGCCATTTAGGGGGGATCTCACCCCTTTCAGGAGGGGTCTCAGCTCCCATTTTTGGGGGGGGTGCCAGCCCCCATTCAGGGGGATCCCAGCCCCCTTTTGGGGGGTGTCCCAGCCCCATTCAGAGGGGGGTCTCAGCGCCATTT
>NW_024510138.1:0-533 GCF_017590135.1 Pyrgilauda ruficollis | reverse complement strand
AATTTCCCCAAAACCCCCAGAATTCACTCAAAACCCCCAAAACTCTCCCCAACATCTCCAAAATTTCCCCAAAACCCCCAAAATCTCTCCCAAAATCACCCCAAAAATCCCAAATTCCCCCCAAAATTTCCCTTTTCGGCAGCCTCGGAGGCCGGCGAGGAGGAGGAGGAGGAGGAGGAGGAGGGCGCGGGGAGGAAGGAGCGCCGCAGGACGGTGAGCCACAACTTTGGGCCTTTTTAATTAATTTTGGGCCTTTTTAATTAATTTTGGGCTTTTCTTAAAAAAACGTAGCGATTTTTATTGAAATTTTGGGGAGAATTTTTGGGAGTTTTTTATGAATTTTGGGGATTTTTTTGCTTTAATTTCAGGATTTTTTGGGTGTTTTCACCTAATTTTTAATATTTTTAATAATTTTATTTCTTAATTTAAGCAATTTTTGGGATTTTTTTTGGGGATTTTAGCTTCGTTTGATTAATTTCTGGTTTATTTTTGTTTAATTTTGGGGGTTTTTGGTGAATTTTGGGGAGAAAATT
>NW_024510137.1:0-533 GCF_017590135.1 Pyrgilauda ruficollis | reverse complement strand
CCAGCTCTCCCAGAGCAGAAGTTTCACCTCCCTGTGAGCATCCTGCAGCTCCTGAACTAACCCCCGTGTGCTGGTGCTGGTGTGAAGGGGATGTTGACAGCTCAGACTGTTTGCTGGCAAAATGGAATTTTGGCATGGCAAATACAGTGTGCAGGCTCAAGGCTGAGGAAATGCAGGTGGGGAAAGGCAGCGACAGCTGGGAGGCACTTGTAGAAAAATTGGTGTGTCCATTATTGCTGTGGGCGCTGCTGTGGAAAGTCAAACAGAGCAGAGCAAACAGGCAGTGCTGGGAAGGCTCGAGGTGCTGTCAATGATTAAAGGCAGGCAGCGAGTGGCTGTGAGCTGGGAACAGCTGGGGAGCAGCGGGGCTCGGGGGCAGCTGGCAGGGTGGGAGTGAGGGGCAGCAGAGGGAGCAGAGGGCATGGCCCTGTCCTGGGCCATCCCTCAGGGAGGGCAGCAGGGCTGTCTGCCCCTCTCTGCTCTCAGGAGAGCCCAGCTGCAGTGAGTCCAGCTCTGGGGCCCCTAAACAGGGA
>NW_024510136.1:0-533 GCF_017590135.1 Pyrgilauda ruficollis | reverse complement strand
AACAAAACCAAGTACCACAAACCATGCAAACACAAAACAAACAGACTGTTTATTGGGGTTGTTAAAGAGATGTTACCTAACAGGATGAGCAAACTCATTACTGCCTGTCTATCTCCTCAAAATTCTTCACTTTCTTATAGTCTAGAGTGTATTTCCAGAGCATTAGCTGCAATGGTGAATTCCAGCTACATTCAATACAGGCAGTAATTAAATGGTTATAAAAACGTGGAGCTGGAATGCTGACAAGCTCTATGAGCAGCATTATCAGCAGTGACGGCCAGGGAGTCAATCTGCTGCACTTCTCCAATGGTTTAAATAATGTTTGTCAGGATCCCACAGTCAACACTTTCTCCCCCCTTCCCTTTGCATCATGCCGCAGTAATTGTGCAGATGCCTGCTGTACTCAGGAGATGGAAAGCTCAAAAAATTCTTCAGGAGAAGTAAAACACCAACAGAAACCCCCAGTCAATCAAATCATTTTCCACCTTCCCGCAAGACTAACCCCATGGGCCACCAACAGCTCCTCTCCCAGA
>NW_024510135.1:0-533 GCF_017590135.1 Pyrgilauda ruficollis | reverse complement strand
GGAAGTTTAAAAAAAAAAATCAGAAAATCAAACAAAAAAGCCCCTAAAAATCAAATAATTCTGTTAAAAAGACGCAGGAGGGGAAGGTTAAGGAATTTAAAATGTCTCATCCTCAGCGTGATCCAAATCCCTGCGTTCCAACTGATCCACAAACCCCAAAAATCAGAATATCAAACAAAAAATAAGCAGAATAAAGGGATTAAAACAAGCAAAATCTCAATTTAATAAAACCAAGGAGCTTCTCTAACGCCACGGTCGCGTTTAGCAAATGGCAAAGTTTAAATTTTTTATTTAAAAGAAAATTTTGGGGTAAATTTGAGTTGAATTCAGGATTTTGCTGTGCTGGAGCTGACGTGGGCCGGAGCAATGAGAAGCTTCATTCATCATTAATAATTAATGGTCATTAATAATTAATAATTTCATAATTCATAATTGTGCAATAAGAACTGGGGCCAAGCCGAGGCTTCTCCCTTTCTCAGCTGCTCAGAATTCCTGAAAATCCCTGAAAAACACCCAGGAACTGCAAAAAAAAA
>NW_024510134.1:0-533 GCF_017590135.1 Pyrgilauda ruficollis | reverse complement strand
GCTCCCAGTAACCCCAGTGCTCCCAGTTCATCCCAGTGCTCCCAGTAACCCCAGTTCATCCCAGTGCCCCCTCAGTGCTCCCAGTTCATCCCAGTCCATCCCAGTATCCTCCAGTGCTCCCAGTCCATCCCAGTCCATCCCAGTCCATCCCAGTGCCCCCCCAGTGCCCCTCGTGTCACCTGTCACCCCGTGTGCCACCCCCATGTGCCACCACCCTTATGTCACCCCGTGCCACCCCTGTGTCACCCCCCGTGTGTCACCCTCCTGTCACCCCCCGTGTCACCCCGTGTGTCACCCTCCTGTCACCCCTCGTGTCACCCCGTGTGTCACCCTCCTGTCACCCCCCGTGTCACCCCCGTGTCCTCACCCGGGTCCCTCCTGCCCGCTGGGGACAGGTTGGTGGCCTCGGAGGTGGCACTGCCAGCGCGGGCGCTGCTCCGCCAGGGGCCCTGGGGACAGCGCGGGGGGTCAGGAGGGGACACTGCCACCCCCTGGGGACAGCGCGAGGTCAGGAGGGGACACTGCCACCCCTG
>NW_024510133.1:0-7756 GCF_017590135.1 Pyrgilauda ruficollis | reverse complement strand
GGAGTGGACCCCAACAGCCCAGGGAACCACGTTTCTTCAGGATTTGAAGTGGAACACAGGACAAGCATACATCTTGACCCTACCTCCTTCTTGGGGGTTGACTACTGGCCGGATGTTGCAGACAGGTAAAAAAATTATATAAGAAAGGCCTCATAAAATCAAGCCTGCTCTGTTAAATCAATAGCTAGCCTGTCATTTCCTCTAAGTATATTGCAAGTTCCCATGCAAAAACAATCTTGGTATGAATAGTTTGTTAACACGACAACATATTCTTGGGTAAAAAATAAGTGCACCTGCATAAACATTAGATCTGTTCCATGAGAACCTACAAAAGAAAAAATGTAAATAACCTGCACCATAGCACATACACACAAATCACCTTCTGACCAATAAATGAAGTAGTAAGAAAACTACCAGCCAATATATGTTGCACACACAAAGTCTGTGAAAACTGTATAAAATAAGTTATATGAATAAAGATTTGGATTTTCCCACATGAAGAAAATGGAGTCTCGGCTGATTTATTCCAATAGCTGGATGCCAGGCACCCACCAAATCTACTTTCTCACTCCCCACCAAAGCTGGATAGGGGAGAGAAAATTAAACAAAGGGTTCACAGTTAAGATAAGGACCGGGAGTGATCACTCATCAAATACCATCACGGCCAAAATAGGGTTTAATTGGAGACATTAATTGAATTTATTGTTAACAAAATATAAACAGGATAATGAAAAGTAAAACAAACCCTTTAAAATATCTTCCTCCCATACCTACTTCCTTCCCAGTTCTACCTCCTACCCCAGTGGCACGGGGACATAGCGAATGAGGGTTATGGTCTGTTCATCACTGTGAGATTTCTCCTACTGCTCAGGGAGAGGTGTCCTTCCCCTGCTTCAGTGTGGGGTCCCTCCCATGGGAGACAGTTCTCCCTGAACTTGTCCAGTATGAGTTCATCCCATGGGCGACAGTCATCCCCAAACTGCTGCACCATAGGTCACTCTTCCATGGGGTGCAGTCCTTCAAGGACAAGCTGCTCTAGCGTGGGGTCCTCTCTCCACAGGCCTTCCACAGGGTCACAGCCTCCTCCCAGGCATCCACCTGCTCCAGCGTGGGGCTCCTCCATGGGCTGCAGGGGGACAGACTGCTTCACCATGGTCTTCAGAGGAATCTCAGCTCTGGTGACTGGAGCACCTCCTCCCCCTCCTTCTTCACTGCCTTTGATGTCTGCATAGTTCTCACATGTTCTCACCCCACTCTTATCTGGCTGCAATTACAACTGCTCAATAACTTTCTTTTTCTTTCTTCCTTCCTGAATATGTTATCATGGAGGCATTACCAGCATTTCTAATTGGCTCAGCCTTGGTCAGCGGAACATCCGTCTTTGGAGCTGCCAGGGATTGGCCCTGACTGTGGGATCTCAACACATCACTGTGGATGTGCAGAGGCACCAGGGGAGCCCCTGGGGGGCTCGGAAACCCTGGAATGCAGCCAAAAGGGTTTGGTGGTTGGATTTCGATCCATCAAAAGGAGAAGAACCTGTGAAGGAGGAAATGAGAGCTTCTTGGGTGTGAATGATACATTTATGGAGGGAAATATAAATTTTAGAAAAATAGGTACAGGGGGGTCATGAAGGCAAGATGGAGGATTCAGGGCGTGGTCCTGTGTTCTTCTTTCTTCTTCATGTCTTCCATTTTCTGTGGTGATGTTGGCACTTGGGGATTGGTTCATGGTGAAGGTACACTTGTCTATAAGGGTGAATAGTATGGGGAAATAAAGGTAAATATGTTACACGTAATTTTTACTATAAAAGACACAGCCGCCCTGTGGGCGGGAGAGAGTGCACTTGACTGTCTTGCTGAGCGGACCTCGGATGGACAGAGAGAAAACTTTGTAGATAAGAGATAATAAACAAGACTGAAGACCGAGAATCTGAGAGTCCAGACTCATCCTTCGCGATCGCGGCCGCTCAGAACCACCTTTCCCCGTGTCGGGGCAGAGACACATAACAGCGGACCCTGACACTGACAGACATGGTGGAAGCTTCTAGCAGCTTCTCACTGAAGCCACACCTGTAACCCTCTCACTACCAAAGCTTGTCCATGCAAACCCAATACACTCCTCTTGGAATTTCTATCAGCCGAACACCACTGGAACCAGGAATGGTAGCTATATTTGTTCTTTTCTATATCTTTTTCTGTCTTTCTGTCTTTCTTTGTCTAAGTCTCTCTTCTCGTAATTTTCAAGTAACTTAAAATCAAATGGGCTTAGATTTTGCTAAGTTGGATGCTCTAAGTTAATGCTTTGAGAGGTGTTTTATGTTGATTGAGTGCTGCTCTAAATTTTTGCCAAAGTTCTCTGATTTTCTGAAGTTTTCAGTAAAGTTTTCCTTGTTGTTTTGAGCTCTTCAGAATATCTTGTCAGTATTTCTCCCATGCATCTAACTCAGAGTACATGAACAACCGTAAGCTCTTTTAAAAGTCTCATTGAGTGAGATTTTTTGGGCCTTAAATTTGGTACATGGATTCCAAATCTGCAAAATAGATATAACAAGATGTGTAAATCTGACCAAAACCACTTTTTCTAAAAGGTCTCGGATGGACTATTCTACTTAAGTTTGTTTACATCATGTTAAAATTTTTGACCACTATTATTAAAGTACTAGATAATTTAATAGTTTTCAATTGTTTTGAATAATATGTATATATGTTTTGTCTCAATAGTTTTGCTGTGCATATGAGTTTTCTGGGAGTATTGCTTTAGAATGCTTGTGTCTTCACTCTGGTTGTCTGTCACAGTTTGACACTGGCCCAATGCCAGGCACCCACAAGAGTCACTCACTCACCCTCCCCTGCCACACCTGGGCAGAGGAGAGAAGAAAAAATATTAATGAAGGGTTCATGAGTGAGATAAGGACTGGGAAAAAAAACACTTAAAGGGCAAAACAGGCTCAACTTAAGTTGCAAAATGAAATTTATTACTAACAGAATTGGAGGAGGATAATGAGAAGTAAAATAAGCCCTTAAAACCACCTTTTTTTCCCAGCCCCTCCCTCCTTCCCATTGACAGCGCAGGGAGACAGGGCATGGGGGTTATGGTCGGTTCATCATTGAGATTTTCTTCTGCTGCTCTGGGAGAGGAGTCCTTCCCCTGTGAGGCCGTGGGGTCCCTTGCACAGGAGACAGTTCTCTGTGAACTTCTCCAGCGTGGGTCCACTCTCATGAGCAGAAGTCCTACTGCACCTGCTGCAACGTGAATCCTTCCCATGGGCAGACAGTCCTCCCAAAACTGCTGCCACGTGGATCTCTCTTTCCCCTGGGGTGCAGTCCTCCAAGGACAGGCTGCTTCAGCCTGGAATCAAGGGGCCTCTCCATTGTGTCTTCCATTGGATCATAGCCTCCTCTAGGCATCCACCCACTCCAGGGTGGGCACCTCCCCCACAGGCCACAGGTGGATCACTGCATCATTCATGGATCCCCATTGTCTGCAATGGGACAGCCTGATTCACCATGGTGATCACCACAGCCTGCAGAGGAATCTCTGCTCTGATGCCTGGAGCACCTCCTCTCCCTCCTTCTTCACTGCCCTTGGTGTTGCCATGTTGTTTTTCCTCACATGTTCTCACCTCCTCCTCTTCTCTGACTAGAAGCAAAACTGTGCCCCGCTTTGTTTTGATTTTATTTCTTAAATATGTATCATGGTTTAACATAGCTTGGTTTTTAGTTAAAGAGAAAATCCATCAGTTACAGAAGTGGTTCCCTGTAAGGACCTTGGCAGTTTCCTTTGGACCTGACAGAACCAATAATTTGGCTACTTTGAATATTGACAACCTGTTAAACCTCTTAAAAGAGCTGAATACATCTCTGTGAAGACACGTGTAAAAACGAACAAACCCAGGGAATCTCTTTCTGCCGGCTTTTGAAGAGAGAATATTCTCCCCCCCCCCCCCCCCCCCCCCCCTGGTGGGGGGGGGCCCCCCCCCCCCCCCCCCAACCTCCTGGTGTGGTGGCTGGGCGGGGGAGAGGAGTCCACAGGGCTCCGGCCGAGGCTAGGCCGGGTCATGGCTACTAACATCTTGCTGACACTAAGCCCTGCCCCCCTGCTGGCCCCGGCCAAGTCTGGATTAGCCAGGCCCTGGGAGCAGCTCTGGGCCAGGCTGGGCCATGGTGTGGGCTGCTTAGATTCTGCCTGGCCATTTCCTGCCACTGTTGAGTTTCCCCAGCAGTCGCCAGGTAGGGGGAGGGGAGGTCATCAGCCTGCTGCATACTGCCGCTGAGTACTAGCCTGGCTGCTGAGATCTATCCCGGTAGGTTCCAGCCGGGCTGCGCCCGGTGGACTGCCGAGGCCAGGATAGTCTCAGTGGAGGCTCAGACTTGGTCTGATCTCCCAAGCCGTTCCTAGCTGCGGGCAGCCAAGCAAGCTCAAGTGATTATCAGCTCTTAGTGATTATCAGCTCTTTTGGCTTGCTTGTGGCCACGGGCAGCAGACGCAGGGAGAGAGAGGAGAAGCGCTGTGTAAGGTTCCGCAGGATTCTTTATTAGGGTGTCCCACGAAGGTTCTCAGTGACAGCTTCTTCTCCCGAACCAGGCAGAATTAGGGGTTTTTATACCCTACAGAGGTTTTGAAAACTGTCCAATAGAAAGGGTCAGGGAAAAGTGACCTATAGGCTTACAGAGAGATAAGCAAGGGTCCAAAGGCGGATGAGAGGGGCTTCTAAGGCCCAGTCATCATGACTTGGCATTTCCTAGTTCAGCATTCTGACCTCCAAGGAGGCCTTGCAGGCCCTGTGCCTGCTACAGAGATCCTAGCTGCTTCCCCTCCCCCCAACGTGGCTGCCAAAGAATCCTCCACCATAAACAGCTCTGGCCACAAGCTTCGGTCATCTTGCTGAGGGGCTGTCCCAGCGCCAATGGAGATCGTGCAGCTGAGACCAGGGGCACCTCTGCAGCCTGTGTATGGCCTCACAGCTATAATTGAGTGCAGCAGGGGCCAGACACCAGCCATGCAGCCAGATCGGCCGCTGCCATTAAAATATTAACTCTTTTAGTGCACAGATGGGACTTGCAGACATCAATCTTCCCTTCAGTGAAAGAAAAGGAAAGAGTGAAGACACGTAGAGGACAACATGGAGACACCGAGGACAGTAAAGAAGGAGTCAAATCCCAGATAGGAAGAGAATGAGGAGATGGCTTAGTCTTGGACTGAAATCCTCTTGTAAGGCTATGGAGAAGATATAATGGATATATCAGATTCTTTTTCCCTGTAACTCATGAAATGCAATGGGGGGATATAGCATTCTAACCACAGCCATGAACAGAGTCACCAGTGCTGAAGCGAGCAGATGTTGAAGTAATTTTGATCCAACGAGAAATTTGAACACAGAGAAATGAGAGAGATGAGAAGCCTTGCCTCAGGAATAGAAGAAGAAAACTTCTGTTCTCAGAGATGGATTAAAAGAACTTTTGTTTTTATACTAGAACAGATCATCCTTAAAAATAGCACCCCAATACGTTGACATGGCTTAGAAATGCAGCTGTGGGAGGGCTGTGAAAGATGGGAGGGACTTCATGATTGCAGATTTCTGGATGGCTGCTATTTGTGGAAATTAAAAGCCACTGTTTCTTGTGGAGAAGTCTCCATGGCATGGCAAAAGAAACTCCTTTCCCTAAGAGAACTGAAAGACTATTTTAGAGTTGGTGAACCAACTGAAAGTCCCAGGTTTTGTCTCTTTACATTGTCAGTGAGAAAGAAAAGAGGGTGTGGGGGGAGGAGAAGTGTTCTGATGGTTTATTCTGATTTCTTATTATTCTTTCTTTTAGTTCTGTTAATAAAGTTTTTTTATACCCTTTAAAGTTTTGAGCCTGCTTTGCTCTCCTCCTAATTCTTATCTCACAGCAGAAAATGAGTAAATAATTCTAGTAGGTGCACTGGCATTTGGCCAGCATTAGACGCTGAGGAATACTTGTCTTTGTAACCACGTTGTCCAGCCCTCAAAGGATGTTCTTAGGAAAGAGGAGCAGGCTGGTTGGATTTTTGAGATATTAATTTGCATTAGCAATTCAACACGTTTGAGAGACTGCTCTGGATTGAACAACAGTTGTTGTTCACCCACATTCCTCACTACATATGGGCTTATTTCATACACTTCAGGTTCAAGTTTGGGTTGGGTCTGAACTGCTTGAGTACTGGTGTGACTTGTATAAGGTCCTGCCATTGTAAAAAGTGTACTATCTATTTTAAATTTAAATGAGAGCCCGATAGTATCATGAGCCCAAAGGCAAGTCACTTCTACAGGCTGTATTAAGGTGAAATTATACCAACAGTCTGATTGCTTGGGCTATCACAAACTTCCTGGTGTTTGTATACAGGAGAAGTTGAGACACTAATTGCATCTGGTCTTTCATGAGCTGTCCTATTGACCACCTGGCATCCTACCCTGATTTCTTCTTCTCTGATCCCTTGAAGTGTCTACAGTTCTTGTTCCTGCCACTCCTGCTCTTCATATACCTGATCCCCATGGATTACCACAGTGGATAGGTTTAAATCTTTTATCTCAGAAGGTTTTCCCATGGATCCAGTATACTGCTTAAAATCCTGGGACCAAGGCCATTCAGCATTGCTTTGGATAGAGGTACTATCTACTTCTAAGACTCCAATTGTAATTATATACAAACCAATTCTTTAAGTGAAATTACAAACTACCCCCGGCTGCAATATGCTAGAAGGCAAAGATCACACTGTCGGGTCACTTGAGTAATAGTGGCATATAAATTCCTGGCAACAATTCTTTTGATCAAATAGGTGTTCAGGGCATCAACTCCCCAGTGTGTTTTCTGGTGCTCCTTCCTTACTAGTGACCACAGCAAATGGGAAGGGATTACCAGCTTCCCTTCGATGGTAGCCCACCCCTCTCGTTTGTCTGTCCCTTTTTGGTCTTTGATTAGTGTTCTTTCTTATTGTATTCTGGCTTACATGGAATTAGAGCTCCTTCAATAGTTACCTCATCTTTCGCTGCTTACTTTGCCTCTCTATGCGCCAGTTAATTTCCTTCCTCCAATACTGAGCTCACTCTCTGGTGTGCCTTAATATGCATAATTGCTACCTTTTCACGCAACTGAACTGCTTCCAAATTATCACTTGTGCATGTTTGATGTTCTTTCCTTGTGAGGTCAGCAGTCCCCTCTCTTTCCAGATGGCTCCATGTGCATGCACGACTTCGAATGCATACCTCGAGTCTGTATAGATGTTTATTCTCTTTCCTTTTGCCATTTCCAAGGCACAGGTCAGTGCAATTATCTCGGCCTTCTGCGCAGAGGTGCCTGTTGGTAAGGGTCCAGATTCTATTACCTCTCTGCAGGTAGTGACTGCATATCCAGCATGTCACTTTCCACTGGCAACGTAGCTACTCCTGTCAGTGAACCAGGTCTCTGCATCATCCAAAGGAGTGTCCTTCAAGTCTGGGCAGCTGGAGTAAGTAGCTACAATGTTCTCTAGGCAATCGTGGTGTACTGCTTCTCCTTCATTTCCACTGAGAAAGGAAGCTGGGTTGACAATTTTAGTCACCACTATCTCTACATCATCTTGCTCTTCCATGATGGCTTGGTATTTCAGCAACCTCTGTGGTGAAAGCCAGTGGCCATCTTTTACTTCCAGTACTGCGAACATTGTGTGGGACACTAGCACAGTTATTTTCTGTCCCAGAGTAAACTCGCGTGCCTCTTGAATATTCAGTATGACTGCTGCTACAGCTCTGAGGCAA
>NW_024510132.1:0-533 GCF_017590135.1 Pyrgilauda ruficollis | reverse complement strand
ATACCCTCTCACACATTTAATCCTGACTTTGGCAAAAGGAGATAAAACTCGACATACATCTTCAGAAAAAAAAGGAGTTTTGAAGAAGAAGAGAGAATAATAATAAATTATTAACAGCCCCCTCAGTGGAGGGGAGAAAGTGTCAAGATTTTGCTGAAGTCACGGATTGATTTTCTGACACAACAGGAGAAGAAGATGTGGGAGCAGCCACTTGGATGGCAGTGTCAGATATCCAGTTTATCCAATTCATCCAATTTACCCAATTTATCCAATCCACCAGGAAATACGATTGATCCTCTCCCCCAGTAAAACAGCCAAGAAAAAGTGGGAAAAGGAGGCAGCAATTTGAATAAAAATTAAAGAAATCCTGTTTGATAGGGCTAGGTACAATTTTAGGGACAAAATATTTTTTTTTTCTTTGCTGAAATAATGCAGAACTGACATTTCATGGATTCATGGCTATTTTCAAACTTAGAATAAAAAATTGGAATGCTTTAGATTGAAGGGACTTTAAAGCTCATTCCATGGCCAGG
>NW_024510131.1:0-533 GCF_017590135.1 Pyrgilauda ruficollis | reverse complement strand
CCCAAAAATCCTCAAGGAACCCCAAACCTCCTCGAGGAAACCCCAAAACTCCTCAAAGAACCCCAAAAATCCTCAAGGAACCCCCAAATTCCGTCAAGATCTCCCACAAAAATCCTCAAGGAACCCCAAAATTCCGTCAAGATCTCCAAAGTTTATCATGGAACCCCCAAAACTCCTCAGGAAACCCCAAAACTCCTCAAGGAACCCCCAAAACTCCTCCAAGATCTCCAAAATTCCTCATCAAACCCCCAAAACTCCTCAGGGAACCCCCAAACTCCTCAGGGAACCCCAAAACCCCTCAAAGAACCCCCAAAACTCCTCAGGGAACCCCCAAACTCCTCAAGGAACCCCCAAAACTCCTCCAAGATCTCCAGAATTTCTCATCAAACCCCCAAAATTCCTCAGGGAACCCCCAAACTCCTCAAAGAACCCCAAAATTCCTCATCGAACCCCCAAAATTTCTCAAGGACCCCGAAAACTCCTCAAAGACCCCCCCAAAACTCCTTAGGGAACCCCCAAACTCCTCAAGGAAC
>NW_024510130.1:0-533 GCF_017590135.1 Pyrgilauda ruficollis | reverse complement strand
GGAGAAAAATGGAGATTTTGGGAAAAAGAACGGGGATTTGGGGGAAAAATGGGGATTTTGGGGAGAAAAATGGGGAATTTGGGAAAAAATGGGGAATTTTGGGGAGAAAAATGGGGAATTTGGGAAAAAATGGGGAATTTTGGGGAGAAAAATGGGGAATTTGGGAAAAAATGGGGAATTTTGGGGAAAAATGGGGAATTTGTGGGGGAAATGGGGATTTTTGGGGGGAAAAATTGGGAATTGGGGAAAAAAATGGGGAGTTTGGGTGAGAAAATGGCGATTTTGTGGAAAAATGGAGATTTTGGGAAAAAATGGGGATTTTGGGTGAGGAAATGGGGAATTTTGGGGAAAAAAATGAATTTCGGGTGGGAAAATGGGATTTTTTGAGGGAAAATTTGGGATTTTGGGGGAAAATGAGGAATTTCGGGGAGGGGAAGAGGAGGATTTTGGGGAAAAATGGGGATTTGCAGGGAGAAATGGGGATTTTGGGGGAAAATGTTGGGAATTTGAGAAAAAATGGGAATTTGGGGAAA
>NW_024510129.1:0-533 GCF_017590135.1 Pyrgilauda ruficollis | reverse complement strand
GCCGCTCTCGGAGGCGCTGCGCTCGCGGGGCTCTTTGGGACCCCCCCCGGAGCCCCCCGGGCCCCTCCCCCCGTCCGAGCTGGATTTTTTGCGGTCTTTGTTGCACCATTTCCAGTCCGGGTGGGCTTTGAAATGAGCTTCTTTCACCTGGGGGGAGGGGCACGGGGTCAGCGACCCCCCCGAAGTTCGGAGCCCGAACCCCAAAATTCACCTCGGACCCAAAAAACCCCAAAATTCCCCTAAAATTTCCCAAAAAAATCCACATTCAGAAATGCCTGCAATTCACCAGATTGACCTGCAGGGGGAGCCGGTGATCAAAAAACATCAAAATTCCCGAATTTACCCCAAAATCTCACCTGGGACCCCCCAAATTTTACCTGAGACCCCCCAAACCCCACCTGGGACCCCCCAAATCTCATCTGGAAGGCCAGGTCTGGTACTGCTGCTCCTCCCAGGGTTCCATGGACCCCTGGAACCCCCCTGAACCTCACCTGGCACCCCCCAAGTCCCACCTGGGACCCCCCAGCTCTCAC
>NW_024510128.1:0-533 GCF_017590135.1 Pyrgilauda ruficollis | reverse complement strand
AATGGGGAGAAATGGGAACAAAATGGGGAAAAAATGGGAGAAAATGGCAAAGAAATGGGGTAAAAATGAACATAAAGGGGCCCTGGTGTGTACTGGCCTGGGGAAGAGGAAAAAATGGGAAAAAACAGGAAAAAATGGGCAAAAAGAGGGGAAAAATTGGTGAGGACGAAGAGGGGAAAGGGGGAAAATGGTGAGGAAGAGGAGGCAAAGGAATGAAGAAAAAGAAGCAAATAAAGAGGAAGAAAAGGAAGAAAAATATGAAGGAGGATGAAGAGGAAGAAGAGGAAGATGAAGAAGAGAAGGAAAAAAATAAGAGGTAGAAGGAGAAGGAAGAGAAATAAGAGAAAGATGAGGAAGATGAGGAGAAGGAGGAGGAAGAGGAGGAAGAAGAGAAAGATGAAGATGAAAAAGTTGAAGAAGAGGAGGAGGAAGAAAAAGAGGAAGGGGAGGAGGAAGAAAAAGAGAAATGAGAAGAAAAGGAGGAAGAAAAAGAAAAAGATGAAAAGGAGGAGGAAGAAAAAGAAAAAGAGGAA
>NW_024510127.1:0-533 GCF_017590135.1 Pyrgilauda ruficollis | reverse complement strand
ACTGCCAAGATGTGAGGGTGTAATCTGATTTTTGGTGCTATACATGGCTGGAGAAAACTGGCACCCAAGCATGGAATAAACCCAAATAATTTTTCTTTTCATTTGAGGCCAAAATATCTGCCCTCATTTGCGAGTTTTTTGATATTAATGCTAGATAACCATCGCAGGCACAAATAGTGTGTCGTGTTTTACCTGAAAATCAAACCCTGGATTTTATGGGACAGCACACGAGGCTCGGCTATCCACGAGCAATCCCCCAGAATTGTCAGGAACACACGAAGGGAGCAGCAGCTTTGATATTTAAGTACCTGCGAATTACAGCGTTGCTATGTAAATCCACGCACGGAGGGAGCCCAGCTCAAGGATACACCCAGGAATAGGCTAATTCAAAAGGAGTGCGGGCAAAATGAATTATTCACTGGAGGTTTTTTATCTGCATTATTCACACCACGCACTGGAACACAATTACCCACTTGGGCCGTAGACCTCTGCCCAAAGTTTACTCCGCTGAAGAGACAAAAAAAAAAAAAAAA
>NW_024510126.1:0-533 GCF_017590135.1 Pyrgilauda ruficollis | reverse complement strand
GGATTATTGGGATGATGAATAAATGCTGTGAAGTTTATTTCACAGTCTTGCAGTCTCCTATCAAACTCATTCGGATTTGCAAACTTTCACTGTACTTTGCAGCAGTGCTTGATATTTTTCTCAGATGCCTTTCCACAGCAGCATTATTTAAGTATTTCCTTACCCTCACTCACAAGTGGTCATTAGGACAAAAATCTTAACAGGGTCTGTTGGGTTTGGCCTGATCCACGTGGTGCATTATTGGGTTCCAGCCAAAGGATGAAAAACAGCCATTCCTGCGCTCTCATTTCTGTTAAACCCCTGAGTACTGACTTGGTCTCTGTCTTCCTTCTCAGGATGAAATGGGCCCCAGGACCTGTCCCTGCTCTCCGTGGGTCCTTCTGCACCAGCAAACTCCAGAGGGAGCCTGAGTCCAGAGATCTGGAGTGCCATCAGCTCTTTGTAAGGTGAGATCTCCTTTGCTCTCACTTCCCAGAAGTCCTTGGAAAGGAGGCAGCAAATCCAAGTCTGCTTCAAGCCTGGTGTGGGGAGAG
>NW_024510125.1:0-533 GCF_017590135.1 Pyrgilauda ruficollis | reverse complement strand
CTGAATAGAGGGGCAGGATCACCTCCCATGACCCTCTGACAATGCTCTTTCTAAAGCACCCCGGGACACCACTGGCCTTGCTTCTTGGACAGCTTGTTGCTCAACAGGACTCCCAGACCTTTCCCCACAGAACTGCCTTCCAGCAGGTGAACACTGTTCTGGCACATGGGGTTGTTCTTCCCTGCATTCAGGATCCTACACTTGCCTTTGTTGAGCTTTCATAAATTCTTCTCCACCCAGCTTTCCAACCTATCCAGGTCTCAATGTCAGAAGTAGCCATCCTTAATTGAGGATGAAGTTATCATTTTACTGAGACAACTGGTTGGAGTTGGAGTGGAATTTCAACTTTTCACTAATGCTATTATTTTGCTGGTTGACTTGATCACTAAGTTTCTTTCACTTTGGAATAATCATTGAATAAGCTGAGTTGGAAGGGACTTGTCAGGATCACCATTATCAACTTGTGGCCCTGCACAGAACATCCCACAAATCACACCATATGCCTCAGAGCGTTGTCCAAATGCTTCTTGAAC
>NW_024510124.1:0-533 GCF_017590135.1 Pyrgilauda ruficollis | reverse complement strand
CCATTCCCGTGGGGATGCCCCGTTCCCATCGGGATGCCTCATTCCCATTGGGATGAACCCTGTTCCCGTCGGGATGCCTCGTTCCGTCGGGATCCCCCGTTCCCGTTGGGTTGCCCCGTTCCCGTCGGGATGCCCCGTTCCCTGTGGGATGCCCCGTTCCTGTCGGGATGAACCCCATTCCCGTCGGGATGACCCGTTCCCTGTGGGACGATCCCGTTCCCTTTGGGATGCCCCGTTCCCATCGGGATGAACCCCGTTCCCTGTGGGACGATCCCGTTCCCGTCGGGATGCCCCGTTCCCGTTGGGATGCCCCCGTTCCCATCGGGATGCCCCATTCCCATCAGGATGACCCCGTTCCCTTTGGGATGCCCCGTTCCCATCGGGATGAACCCCGTTCCCTGTGGGACGATCCCGTTCCCGTCGGGATGCCCCATTCCCGTTGGGATGACCCCATTCCCATCGGGATGCCCCGTTCCCGTCGGGAAGGCACGGCCGTGTCCCGTGCCGGGTGCGAAGGTCCCGGCCCCGCGGCG
>NW_024510123.1:0-533 GCF_017590135.1 Pyrgilauda ruficollis | reverse complement strand
TAATCATGGAATAGTTGGGTTTGGAGAAGATTTTAAGTATCCCAGCCCAGCCTGGGGGCACTTTCCCCCCACTGCCTGCCCAGGGCTCTGCTGCCTGGAGCTGTCCCTGCCAGCAGCTGCTTCCCTGTGCCCAGGGCTGGGCCCTGCCAGTGCTGCCAGAGCCCAGCCCAGCCCTGGGGGCTCATCTCTGCCCTGCAGACCCCTCCCAGCTCTGGCACTGCCAAGGGGCAGCTCTGGCTCTGCAGGCTCTGATGGCAACATCAGAGTAACTCTTAGGAGGCTGGAAAAGTGAAACTGATACTGTCTGTAAGGGGCCCTGTGCTGATTTCTGTCACTGCCTGGTTTAGTAAGATTTGAGAGAATTTTTTTTTTTTTCACTGCCTGAACTAAGAGATTAAAATATATGTGCAGGTTCTCATCCATGCAACCCAGAGCAGCAGATGAAAAAACCAGCATTTCCCCTTTTATGCAGCCTCTACCTTGCTGTGCTCCCTGTATAATCTGCCTGGAAATGTTCTGCAGTTAAATGCCAT
>NW_024510122.1:6940-7639 GCF_017590135.1 Pyrgilauda ruficollis | reverse complement strand
GAGGGGGTGCGGGGGGTCCCCGGAATGAGGGGGGGTCCCGGAAGCCTCGTGTGTCCCCCCCAGTCCGGGAAGCGCGGGGGGGGGTTCCCGGAACGGCCCCGCCCTCTCCCGCCTGCCCAAATTTGGGCACGGTTGCGTCAGCGGGGAAAGCCCCGGCCCCGCCCACTTCCGATGACGCCGGTGCACGCGGGGGGCTTCCCACGGGAGGGGGAGGGGGAACACGCGCGGCGCCGCCGCCCCCGGCTCGGCACGACCGGAGCCGCCACCGCAATCAGCATCATCATCACCGCCATCATCATCATCATCGCCATCGTCATTAATAATTAAATACAAATGTACAAAAAATAATAAGCAGCGACAACGACTCGCCCCCCGCCCCGGGGGCTGCTCCCCACCGGGGGGGGTCTGTAAACGTCACGAGGGGGGTCCCGGCCCGACCCCTCCCCCGAGAGGTCCCCAGGCCCAGCTGGGGGGGCTCCAGGCCCTGTTTGGGGGTCTCCATCCCCCCCGGGTCCCGGCCCGGGGTTGGGGGGGGGTCTGGTCCTGCCGGTCCCTTCAGCCCGGTCCGTCACGGGGCGGCCCCGCCCGGGGGTCCCCCATCCTCGGGGGTCTTTTCAGGGCTCCCCAGCCCCTCCAGGTCCACGTTTGGGGGGGGGGGGGGGTCTCCCCCCGGGGCCTCCGGGGCACCTTCCCAGGGCT
>NW_024510122.1:4818-5502 GCF_017590135.1 Pyrgilauda ruficollis | reverse complement strand
CCGGGCGCGGCCGCGGGGGCGGCGGGACGCGGTCGTGACTCACCGGGGGGTGGGCGGGGCCGCGCCGGGGCCGCTCCGGGCGCGACTCTATGGCCTTGGCGGACCCCGCGCGGGGCGGGTCCGCCAGGGGGCGTGGCGCGCAGGTGAGGCCGCTCCTTCCCCGCCTCTGTGGCCCGGGCGGAAGCCGAAGCAGCGCGGCCGGAAGTGGGCAGGTGCGGCCGCTCTAGGTGCGACTCTGTGGCCCGGAGGCCGCGGCGGGCGTGGCGGGCGGGGGGGGGGGGGCCGGGGGGGGGGGGGGGGGGGGGGGGGGGGGGCCAGGTGCGGCCGCTCCGGGCGCGGCTCGGTGCCCCTGGAGGACCGGCCCGGTGCCCCTGGAGGACCGGCCGGACATGGCGGCGGGGCGGGACGCGTGCGGGGCGCTGCTCACCTGGGTAAGGGGGGCCGGGACCCCCCCCCGGGACCCCCGGGGTCAAGCGGGACCTCCCGTGCTCGGGGATCGGCACCGGGACCCCCCCGGGACCCCCGGGCGCTTCCTGAGGCTTCGGGAGCTTTGGTGGCCCCGGGGCACCTGTGACCCCCCCGGGACCCCCCCGGGACCCTCTGACCCCCCCAGGTCCCTGTGACCCCCCCGGGACCCCCCCGGGACCCTCTGACCCCCCAGGTCCCTGTGACCCCCCCGAGACC
>NW_024510122.1:1617-2562 GCF_017590135.1 Pyrgilauda ruficollis | reverse complement strand
ACCTACGGGAACTTCGGGGGGGGGTTTTGGCCAGGACTGATTTGGGGGGGTTTTTGGGGGGGTTTTTGGTCACGTTGATTTTCATGGCGCCAGCCTTGGGGGGGCCGTGCTTGACAACACCCCCATTTTGGGGAGGGGTCTTTGGGGACACCCCATTCCGGGGTACCAAACCAGCACAGCGGGGGGGGCTGTGAGCAGAATCGGGGGGTCTTTTGGCCAGGACTGATTTGGGGGGGTTTTTGGGGGGGTTTTTGGTCACGTTGATTTTCATGGCGCCAGCCTTGGGGGGGCCGTGCTTGACAACACCCCCATTTTGGGGAGGGGTCTTTGGGGACACCCCATTCCGGGGTACCAAACCAGCACAGCGGGGGGGGCTGTGAGCAGAATCGGGGGTTCTGAGGGGGGGTCCCCACCTCGTGCCCCCTCCCCAGGTGAACAACCTGCGCCAGGTGCTGCAGAGCGTGCTGGACTACTGGCAGGACGTGAGTACCCACAGCGCGGCGGGGGGGGGTCCCAACCTCGGGGATTTTGCGTCAGGGAGGATTTGGGGGATCCCCCTGAGGGTGGGGGGCTCCCCGTGGCGGGGGGGCTCAGAGGCGGGACCCCTCCCCAAGGTGCTGGGCCGGGCCGTGGCGGAGCGGCACGTGCCGGACGTGGCGCTGGCGCGGCGCGGCAACCCCGAGCAGCTGGGCAGGCTGGCGGCGCTGGTGCTGGGCTGCGCCGTCAGCTGCGAGCGGCGGCAAGGTGGGTGCGGGCCCGGGGGGGTGGGGGGAGGCCGCGGGACCCCCGGGAACGCCCCCCTGAGCCCCCCGAAACCGCTCCTCGCAGAGCACATCCGGAGCATCATGACGCTGGAGGAGTCGGTGCAGCACGAGGTGATGGCGGCCATCCAGGAGGTGGGGGCGCTTTGTGGGGGGGGTTTGGGGGGTCTCTGAGGGGTTTGGG
>NW_024510122.1:0-171 GCF_017590135.1 Pyrgilauda ruficollis | reverse complement strand
AGGGGGTGTCTGAGCCCCCCCGTGCCCCCCAGTCCCGCCAGTATTACTTCCTGAGCCAGGAGCCCCCCGAGGAGGGGTCGGGGCAGCGCTGCCACGAGCTGGAGCAGCAGGTGAGGACCCCCAAATCCTGGGGCCCCCCAAATTCCACCCGAGGGTGAGCGGGAGGGGGGG
>NW_024510121.1:0-533 GCF_017590135.1 Pyrgilauda ruficollis | reverse complement strand
AAAAATAACTTTTACTACCGTGCGTTTTCTGCTACGTATCCAGAGCGCTCTGAGGGCTCATTCCACATCTCCACGTACGCAAAAACACAATTTTCAGTACACCAATCGAACTTGAGCAGATATAATACGTTTTTTCACGGAGAACGCCCGCACAAATGAACTCCCGGGCACTGCTCCACCCGCCCAGCGACACCCCGCCAGCAGCAGGCCCAGAGCCCGCGGGGCCCCACGCTCCCACCGCCGCCTCCCGGCGCTCACCTGGCACCCGCTCCGGCGCACATCCCGGCTCTGTCCAGCGGCGGTGGAGCTGCCGGCCTGGAACACACACGGATGAACGGCGCCATTCCCACCGCGCCCGGCCCGCTCCAACCGGAAGGGCCGCGCGCCTTCCGGCACCGGCGCACAAGCTTGCCGCCCTGCCTCGCCATTGGTCGCGCCCGCGCGACGCTCGCCGCGCTGATTGGACAACGGCGCCAGGACCCGCCCCTCCCAGAGGAGGGCGTGCCCCAGTGAGATGAAGGGGCGGGGCCTGG
>NW_024510120.1:0-533 GCF_017590135.1 Pyrgilauda ruficollis | reverse complement strand
AGGATTTGGGGGGGTCCCCAGGATTTTTTGGGGGGGGTCCCCAGGATTTTGGGGGGGCCCCGTGAGCACCTACTTGGCCATGAGGTCCTTGGTCTGGCGGCGGACGAGGGCCATGTAGTGATTGATCTGCACCTGAAAGTGGGGGGGGAAATGGGGGTTTCAGGGGTGCCCCCCCATTTCTGAGGGTGTCCCCTTCCTTTTGGGGGGTCCCCTTTAATTTGGGGGGGATCCCCTTTAATTTGAGGGGGGTCTCTTCACTCTGGGCTCACCTCGTATTTCTCGTACAGGGGCGGGACGGTGAAGGCCAAGATGTCAGCTGGGGAAAAAGCGGGGTGGGCGTTATTTGGGGGGAACCCCCCCTCAGTGCTAATTCTGGGGGGGTCACCACCCCCAAAATCAAACTTCTGGGGGGTCACTTTGGGGGGAGAACAGGGGGTTCTCACCGAGGATGAGGAGGGTGATGCCGTTGAAAACAGCTCCCACGTAGGTCATCAACCACATGGTCAGGGCCAGCTGGGGGGGGGCACAGGAGA
>NW_024510119.1:0-533 GCF_017590135.1 Pyrgilauda ruficollis | reverse complement strand
ACACCAACCACCACTCCCAGGGACACACCCCAACTACTGAAGATTCATCTCTGGGCAAAGGTTGTTAAAGGGCCTCAGCATTTTCAGCTTCTGCTCTCAGGGCCTCCATAGAGGCAGCAGCCAAAGACCCAGCCCACACTGCCTGCAAACATGGCCCATCTTACTCCTGCTCTTCTCCTGATCTGCATTGTCCCTTCTGCTCTATCCAGTCCCCTCTGGACAAACCCCTTCTCTTAAGCCAGAGGAAGTTGAGCACCTCCACTGGGCTGCTCCCACTGTGGGGCAGGAAGTCCTTGGTGCTCTGGCTGAACCTCTCTCAAGCAAAGAAGCTCGGCTGATGGTCACTCTTCTTGCACCCCTACTTGCCTTCTTTTTTCCAGTGGATGCTCATGACTTCATGCACTGTTCTTTTAGCTCAATAAAGTTCTCTTGCATTACAGACTCAGATGTCTCCTTTTCTTCACTGACACACACTGGCACACTTTGCCTTTCTGGATCCCTTGCTGGATCCCAGGCCTGGATACAGGAATGCA
>NW_024510118.1:0-534 GCF_017590135.1 Pyrgilauda ruficollis | reverse complement strand
AGGGGAAGGAGGGAATTCAGGAAGGTGCTGGAGGCTGTGCGAGGTGTTTGTGGCTGGTGCAGCTGGGTTGGATTGACACTCACAAGCAGCTCCCTCACAGATTAATCCACTTCATATCCCTGGCCCTATTTCCATGGCCACTGCAATGCTTTGGGGTAGCTGGAAGGTCAGATGGTGTGGATGTGTACATACACACAGATATATAAATATGTGTCACATGAAGGGAATCAGAAGAAGTCGCTGTGGGAAGAGAAGTTCTCTGGCTGTATTCTCTTCATTCTGTGCTAACCACCTTTAAAATTCTCCAATATTCAGCAAATCTCAGTTCTATCACTTGTGTTTTACTGTCCTGCAATCTGTGATCATAATAAATAATATTTAGCAAGATAAGTCTTCAGTGTCAACCCAACAGAGTTCTAGGAACAAAGTCCAATATGTTGACTTGCTGTCCAAGAAATAAAGCTATTTTTGGAGCTGCTTATGCTCTTATAGATAATAAAAACCAAAATAAACCACCAAAACTTATGACACAAG
>NW_024510117.1:0-534 GCF_017590135.1 Pyrgilauda ruficollis | reverse complement strand
ATCCCCCCGATGTCCCCATTGTCCCCAGTGTCCCCGTTGTCACCTGTGTGATGGTCAGCGTGGTCCTGTTGACCTGCTGGGCCTGCAGCGCCGCCTGGGCCCTGGCCTTGACCACGTGTGAGCAGAGCAGCCCCCCCAGGTAGCCGAAATCGCCGCGGTAGCACTCGGGGCTGTCGGGGGGGGGCCGCGCCTTGGCCAGCACCGGGGCACAGTGCTTCTGTGGGGACAGAAAAGGGACAGCAGAGTGACACTGGGGACATCACAGTGACATCACTGGGGTACTGGGGTATCCCAGCACCGGGGCACAGTGCTTCTGTGGGGACAGAAAAGGGACAGCAGAGTGACATTGGGGACATCACAGTGACACCAGGGACACCATCAGCATGGCCAGCACCGGGGCACAGTGCTTCTGTGGGGACAGAAAAGGGACAGCAGAGTGACACTGGGGACATCACAGTGACACCAGGGACACCATCAGCATGGCCAGCACCGGTGCTTCTGTGGGGACAGAGTGACACTGGGGACATCACAGTG
>NW_024510116.1:0-534 GCF_017590135.1 Pyrgilauda ruficollis | reverse complement strand
TTTTTTTATAAATTATTTTATTTTAAGACTGATTATTTTCAGTTTAAAAAAGAAAAGACAAAACTATAAAAATCCAACAGAAAGAATACTGTTAAATGTGTGTACCTAACTATAAACTGACCAAAAGAGCTAATTCGGCCCCACTCTGAGGGATAAATACCCTCTTGGCCTGTTGCTGCACCTAACTAACACCAATAGATTTCTTGACACATACTGAGACCAGCAGTTGGGTCCAGCCTGCTGGTCACAGCAGGCAGCCAAATCCAGAGGTGGCCTCCCTGTCACACAGCCTCTGCCTGTATGAGGTCACAGGCAATGTGGGCAGGAGGAATGGCCACAGTTATTTTGTCTTTGGGCTTGGAACAGCTTTAAAACTCCTGCCTTCCTTGGTACGGCAACCACTTGACTTGCTGGGTCTGAGCATCTGCCCCTTCCCTGGTGTGGGCAGGGTGGGCTGCTCTGCTGGAGTGGAAGAGGAGGGGGAAGGGGCTGCTTGCCCCTTCTTGTGCACAGCCCAGGACTATCATAGCAGCA
>NW_024510115.1:0-534 GCF_017590135.1 Pyrgilauda ruficollis | reverse complement strand
GTCCTGTGAGACAACACGGGCCAGCACAGATGATGGATGTCAGAGGTGGGAACATGTGCTTGGAACCACTTCCAAAGGGGAATCCTCCTTGGCTGTAGCTCTTCACTTGGCAGGGGTCTATCCTGATGCTGCTGCTGCTGCTGCTCTGAGCCAGGATGTGCCAAGTCATTCCCCTGCAACCCTGCACCCTGCAGGAACCCCAAATTCCACATGTACCTGTCCATTTGTCAGAGCAGTGGTTGAGGGTTGGAGCAGCTGGGCCAGCGTAGGGGGACAACCACCTCCCACAGCCCCATGCCCCTGCCCACCTCATTTGCAGTGATTCAGCACAGGGAGCCACGGCCACACGTGCCACAGCTCCCTGCAAGGTGCCCCAGGTGCCAAGTGAAGCCTCACTTCGCTGGCCCTGCTCACAGCACCCACAGGCAGCAGAGTCACTGCTCATGCCACCCCCGAGACACCAACCATTGCTGTGAGCCACCACTGTGGCTGCCACCACAGCCATGCCCCCCCAGGATGCTCTGGCAGCAGCCC
>NW_024510114.1:0-534 GCF_017590135.1 Pyrgilauda ruficollis | reverse complement strand
AAAAAAAAAAAAAATAAAATTGTGTGATTAAGGCAGGCTTGTGATTAAGTTGCTTTAATGCTTGGGCAAAGCAACACTGACTCACTGTAGCCATGTCAAATATCCCCAAACACCCCTGAAAAGCCTGGCCAAGATTTGTGCTTAAAAGTTCCAGCTGTTTATGAGGTATTTGTATGGGGGAAGGATGTGGCAATAATTTTGCGTTGCTTCTAATTGAAAAATGGGTGAGAGGATTTTCCTACCATTTTCCCAAAATAAGTGAGCGAAACCAACTGTGGGCAGGAAAAACATCAAGAATAATTCACAACAAAAATAAATTTTATAAGAGGAATCTTTCTGTACCTTCAGCTGTGGCTGGAGGTCCCTGGAATATTCTGGGGTAGCCTGTGGAAATAGGGGTTGTCAGGTTTTCATCACAAAGCTGCCTCAGTGTGAAATTCACTGCTCTGGCATTGTGGACTGGTAACATTTGGCAGAATTTTCAATGCCAAGACCAAGGGTAAAACACCAGTGATTGATCTTTAAAAGATGAAG
>NW_024510113.1:0-534 GCF_017590135.1 Pyrgilauda ruficollis | reverse complement strand
CCCAAAAAACCCAAAATCCACCCCTAACACCCAAATCCACCAAAAACCCCAAAATCCACCCAAAAAACCCCAAATTCACCCAAAAAAAATCCAACTCCACCCAAAATCCACCCAAAAAAACCCAAAATCCACCCAAAAAAACCACCCAAAAAACCAAATCCCCCCAAAATCCACCCAAAAAAACCCCAAAATCCCCCAAAAAACCACCCAAAAAAACCTCGAATCCCCCAGAATTTCCACAAAAAAATCCCCCAAAATTCCCCCCAAAATCCCCCAAATCTCCCCAAAATTCCCCCCAAAATCCCACTTGAATCACCCCAAATCCCCCCAAAATCCCCCCAAACTCTCCCAAATTTCCCCCAAAATCCCTCCAAAAGCCCCGGAGTTTTCCCCAAAATCTGCCAAAATTCCCCCAAATCCCCCCCAAAAAAATCTCCAGAATTTTCCCCAGAATCCCCCTTAAATCCCCCAAAATTTTCCCCAAATTCCCCAGAATCCCTCCCGAGTCCCCCCAAAACTCCCAAATTCCCCCAA
>NW_024510112.1:0-534 GCF_017590135.1 Pyrgilauda ruficollis | reverse complement strand
TACTTGTAAAGGTATTCCTTCTTTTCTCAGAATGAGACTTAAGCAGGGAAGGAAGCCTTTAGAAACATTTCCAAAATTTGGGTTTGTTTACTCCATTGTATCCAGCTATGAGGTCCTTGTTTGATTAACACAACCCTAATTTACAAAACTGACTCTATATATTCTCTGTCTGATTAGAAATGAAGAAAATTGTCCACATGATTGGAAAGAAACTTCTGTTTCTAGTTTGGAAACTTGCTTTGTACAGTGTTTTCATCACAGTGCCATACTTGGATCAGAAGATGCCAAGATGTAATAGATCAGAAATACAGAAGGAAAAAAGATGGCATTTTTCATGTAAAAGCAATGGACTGTCAGGTCAGATTCCCCTTGTTTTTGTCAGAATGCTTTCCAGACTCCTTGTTACACACTGACATCTTAGACAACTTAAAAAATCTGTTGGTTCTGTCCAGGGGAGAATTCAGCAGTGTGTGCAAAGGTGGTTTGGGGTTTCTTCCTCTCTCTGAGGTTGTCTGACTCCTTAAGCTGAGGGAA
>NW_024510111.1:0-7807 GCF_017590135.1 Pyrgilauda ruficollis | reverse complement strand
GATCAGTAATTAATATTTATCATTAACAGTCATCAACGGCTAATTAACCATCACCGATAATTATCAGCTGGAAACTCATCATCACTAATCATCAATTACCAATCATTGATTAATTCCCGATTGTTAATTAGCTGCTCGGGATTAATTGTTGTCTATTAATTATTTGATAATTACTAATTACTTATTAATTATCAATCATTAACTTTTGGTTAATAATTACTTAATAACCATTACTTGGTTATTGTTTATTAATTATCATTTATTAATTATCGATGACTTATGGGTTATTAATTATTTCTTAATCCTCGATTATTAATTCTTCATTATTGATTGGTTATTAATTATTTATTAATCATCGATTATTAATTCTTCATTATTTATTGGTTATTAATTATTTATTAATCCTCGATTATTAATTATCGATTATTTATGGGTTATTAATTATTTATTAATCATCGATTATTAAGTCTTCATTATTGATTGGTTATTAATTATTAATTAATCCTTGATTATTAATTATTCATTATTTATTAGTTATTAATGAATCTCTATCAATTAATTATTTATTAATCCTTGATAATTAAGTCTTCATTATTTATTAGTTATTAATGAATCTCTATCAATTAATTATTTATTAATTATTAGTTAATGATCGATTATTAATTACTAAAGATTATAATTATGTCTATCGAATAATTATTAATTATTAATCATATATCATTAATTATTAATTATTGATTAATTCTTCATCATTAATTATTGATTGACTGTCGAATATCACCTATTAATTTTTAGTTAATGAATTATCAATTATTAATTGATAATTCATTATTGTTTATTAATTTATTTATTAATTGATTAATTATTAATTATTAACGATTCTCATTTATTCTTTATCACCTGGGGGGCGGGGCATCCATCACACCTGGGGCTGGTGGCACACCTGTGGGGGGGCAGCACACCTGGGGGCGGGGCTTCCGTCGCACCTGGGGGGGCGTGGCACTCATGGCACCTGGGGGGGACCTGGGACATCCATCACACCTGTCACACCTGTCACACCTGAGTCATCCGTCACACCTGGGGGCGTGGCTTCCATCACACCTGTCACACCTGAGTCATCCATCACACCTGGGACATCCATCACACCTGAGTCATCCATCACACCTGGGACACCTGGGGGGCGTGACTTCCATCACACCTGGGACACCTGTGACATTCACATCACCCATCACACCTGGGCACCCATGGCATGGATGGGGCGGTCACACCTGTGACACACCTGTGACACACCTGTGATGCATCTGTGACACACCTGTGGCACGCCTGGCACCTGCTGCATGGCTTGGGTTTCACCTGTGGCACACCTGTGATACCTGTGGCACACCTGTGCCACCTGCTGCATGGGCTTGGGGGGCACCTGTCGCACCTGTGGCTCACCTGTGATGCACCTGGCACCTGCTGGATGGGCTTAAGGGGCACCTGTGGCACACCTGGCACTCCGTGCATGGATTTGGGGGGCACCTATGGCACACCTGTGATATCTCACCTGTGGCACACCTGGCACCTGTTGCATGGGCTTGGGGGAGTGTGGCACCTGTGGCACACCTGTGGTACCTGTGGCACACCTGTGACACACCTGGCACCTGCTGCATGGATTGGGGGGCACACCTGTGACACACCCATTGCACCTGTGATGCACCTGTGGCGCACCTGGGACCTGCTGCATGGGCTTGGGGGGTGTGGCACACCTGTCACACCTGTGGTACCTGTGAGACACCTGTGGCACACCTGTGGCATGCCTGGCACCTGCTGCATGGGCTTGGGGGGGTGTGGCACACCTGTGGCACACCTGTGACACACCTGTGACACCTGTGGCACACCTGGCACCTGCTGCATGGGCTTGGGGGGGGTGTGGCACACCTGTGACACCTGTGGCACACCTGTGGTACCTGTGGCACACCTGTGACACCTGTGGCGGCTGTTGCATGGATTGGGGTGGGCGTCACACCTGTGGTGTCACACCTGGACCCGGCACACCTGTGTCTGTCACACCTGTAGCACACCTCACCTGTTCCACGCCTCTCACCTGTCCCACACCTCACCTGTTCTCTTCACCTGTTCACCTCACCTGTACCGCACCTCACCTGTTCTCATCCCGGCACACCTGTGTCTGTCACACCTGTCCCACACCTCACCTGTTCTCACTTCACCTCACCTGTTCCACACCTCACCTGTTCTCTTCACCTGTTCACCTCACCTGTACTGCGCCTCTCACCTGTTCTCACCTCACCTGTTCTCACCTGTACCGCACCTCTCACCTGTTCGCCTCACCTGTGCCTCTCTCTCACCTGTTGGTTCTCACATGTTCCACACCTCTCACCTGTGTTTCTCTCACCTGTTCCACCTCACCTGTTCTCACCTGTTCTCACCTGTTCCCACCTCACCTCACCTGTTCTCACTTCACCTCAGCTGTTCCACACCTCACCTGTGCCTCATCTCTCACCTATTCTCACCTGTTCGCTCTCACCTGTTCACGTCACCTGTTCTCACCTCACCTGTACCACACCTCACCTGTTCTCACCTGTTCTCACCTGTTCATTCTCACCTGTTCTCACCTGCGTCTCTCTCACCTCACCTCACCTCACCTCACCTGTGCTCACCTGTATCTCTCACCTGTTCTCACCTGTCTCTGTGACCTGTTCTCACCTGTTCATTCTCACCTGTATCTCTCACCTGTTCTCACCTGTATCTCTCCTGTTCTCACCTGTTCTCACCTGTGTCTCTCACCTGTTCTCACCTGTGTCTCTCACCTGTTCTCTCCTGTATCTCTCACCTGTCTCTCTCACCTGTTCTCACCTGTTTCTCTCACCTGTATCTCACCTGTTCATTCTGACCTGTATCTCTCACCTGTTCGTTCTCACCTGTTCTCACCTGTTCTCGCCTGCTCCACCCATTACGGGGAGGGGGGATGGGCTGAAGGGAGGGGGCACCTTACCTGCGGCTCACCTGTACGGCGGCTACCTGGAGCTGCGCGGCGCCTTCCCCGACGCGGCGCCGGCGCGCTCGCTGTCCCCGCCGCGCGCCGCCGCCCCCCACGCCCCCGGCAAGCCTTTTGGGGCGAAACCTCTGGCTTTCTGGAGCAAGTTCGACGTGGCCGACTGGCTGGAGTCGCTGAACCTGGGCGAGCACCGCGCGCGCTTCCTGCACAACGAGATCGACGGCACGCACCTGCCCGCGCTCACCAAGGAGGATTACATCGACCTGGGCGTGACGCGCGTGGGGCACCGCATGAACATCGACCGCGCCCTGCGCCTCTTCCTCGAGAGGTGATGGAGCCGCACCTGCGGGGCGGCGGGGCGGGGAGGGGGGCGGCCGCGGGTGGGAGGGGGAGACCCCCGGGTACCGGGGAGAGACCCTCGAGACAGCCAGGTACCGGGGAGAGGCACTCAGGTACCGGGGTGAGACCCCCAGGTGTGAGGGAGGCACCCCCAGGTACCGGGGAGAGACCCCCAGGTGTGAGGGGGAGACCCCCGGGTACCGGGGAGAGACCCTCAGGTGTGAGGGGGAGACCCCCAGGTGTGAGGGAGGCACCCCCAGGTACCGGGGAGAGACTCCCAGGAATAAGGGGGAGACTCCCAGGTACCAGGGAGGGACCCCCAGGTGTGAAGGGGAGACAGCCAGGTGTGAGGGGGGGACCCCCAGGTACCGGGGAGAGACCCCCAGGTGTGAGGGGGAGGCCCCCGGGTACAGAGGAGAGACTCTCAGGTACCGGGGAGAGACCCTCAGGTGTGACGGGGAGACCCCCAGGTGTGAGGGGGAGACTCCCAGCTACCGGGGAGGGACCCTCAGGTACCGGGGTGAGACCCCCAGGTGTGAAGGGGAGACCCCCAGGTACCAAGAAGGGACCCCCAGGTACGGGGGAGAGACCCTCAGGTGTGAGGGGGAGACCCCCAGGTGTGAGGGAGGCGACCCCAGGTACCGAGGAGAGACTCCCAGGAATAAGGGGAAGACTCCCAGGTACCAGGGAGGGACCCCCAGGTGTGAGGGGGAGACCCACAAATACCGAGGAGGGACCCCCAGGTAGCGGGGTGAGACCCCCAGGTGTGGGGGAGGGACTCCCAGGTACCGAGGAGGGACCCCCAGGTGTGAAGGGGAGACCCCCAGGTGTGGGGGTGAGATCCGCAGGTACCGGGGGGAGAGGGGGAGAGGGGGGAGGCGAGTGTGCAACGGGGTCCAGGTGTGCAACAGGATCCAGGTGTAAAAGCGGGTCTGAGTGTGCCACAGGACCCAGGTGTGCAACGGGATCCGAGTGTGCAAGGGGATCTCAGTGTGCAACGGGGTCCAGGTGTGCAATGGGATCCGAGTGTGCCACGGGATCTGGACTTAAGACTGTGGAAGGATCCGAGTGTGCAACGGGATCTCGGTGTCCAGTGGGATCCAAGTGTGCCACGGGATCTAAATGTGCAAGGGGATCCGGGTGTGCAAGGGGATCCGGGTGTGCAACGGGACCTGGATATAAGGCTGTGAAAGTGTCTGAGTGTGCAAGGGGATCTGGGTGTGCAATGGGACCTGGATATGGGGATGTAACGGGATCCGAGTGTGCAACGGGGTCCGGGTGTGCAACGGGATCTGAGTGTGCAACAGGATCTGAGTGCGCAATAGGATCCAAGTGTGAAACGGGATCTCAGTGTGCAACGGGGTCCAGGTGTGCAATGGGATCCGAGTGTGCCACGGGATCTGGACTTAAGACTGTGGAAGGATCCGAGTGTGCAACGGGATCCGGGTGTGAAACGGGATCTCAGTGTGCAACGGGATCCAAGTGTGCAACGGGAACCAGGTGTGAAACGGGATCTCAGTGTGCAACGGGATCTCGGTGTCCAGTGGGATCCAAGTGTGCCACGGGATCTAAATGTGCAAGGGGATCCGGGTGTGCAACGGGATCCGGGTGTGAAACGGGATCTCAGTGTGAAACGGGATCCGAGTGTACAATGGGATATGAGTGTGCAATGGGATCCAAGTGTGAAACAGGATCTGAGTGTGCAACAGGATCCAAGTGTGCAACGGGATCTGAGTGTGCGACGGGATCCAAGTGTGAAATGGGGTGTGGGTGTGCAATGGGATCTCAGTCTGCAGCCTGGTCCAGGTGTGCAACAGGACACGAGTGTGGGGCGGGATGTGGGGCTGCGATGGGATCCGAGTGTGCAACAGGACCTGAGTGTGCAACGGGATCTGGACATGGGAATGTAAAGGGATCCCAGCGTGCAGCTGGATCTGAGCGTGCAACGGGATCCGAGTGTGTAACGGGATCTCGGTGTTCAAAGGGATCTGAGCGTGCAACGGGATCTGGACATGGGAATGTGATGGGATCCGAGTGTGCAACGGGATCTGAGTGTGCAACGGGATCCAGGTGTGCAACGGGATCTGAGTGTGCAACGGGATCCGGACATGGGAATGTGATGGGATCCGAGTGTGCAACAGGATCCAGGTGTGCAATGAGATCCAGGTGTGCAACGGGATCTGGACATGGGAATGTGATGAGATCCGAGTGTGCAACGGGATCCGGGTGTGCAATGAGATCCGGGTGTGCAACGGGATCTGGACATGGGAATGTGATGGGATCCGAGTGTGCAACGGGATCCCAGACTGAAACGGGATCCAGGTGTGCAACGAGAATCTCGTGTGTAAAGGGATCCGAGTGTGCAACGGGATCCGAGTGTGCCCTGGAACCCGATTGTGCAAGGGGGCCCGGGCGTGCAAGGGGGCCGTGGCGCGGGCGCGGGGCCGGGCGTGCGGCGGGAGCTGAGTGTGCAACGGGACGTGGACAGCGGGCGCCGGGACGTGGACGTGGGCATCCGCTGGGACATGAGCGTGCAACGGGAGCTGAGTGTGCAACAGGAGATGGACATGGGAGCCCGGCGGGATCTGAGCGTGCCGCGGGAGCTGAGCGTGCAACGGGAGCTGGACTTGGGCGTCCGGCGGGACCTGAGCGTGCCCCGGGAGCTGAGCGTGCAACGGAAGCTGAGCGTGCAACGGGAGGCGGAGGCGCAGAGGAGGCTGAGCGTGCAACAGGAGCTGGGCGTGCTCCGGGACGTGGAGATCCAGAGGAAGCTGAGCGTGCAACAGGAGCTGGGCGTGCCGCGGCGGCTGGAGATGGGCGTGCAATGGGAGCCGGGCGTGCAACGGAGCGCGGAGATGAGCGTGCAACGGGAGGCGGGCGCGGAGTGGGAGGCGGGCGTGCAGCAGGAGGTGGAGATGAGCGTGCAACAGGAGCTGGGCGTGCAAGCGGCTCCGGGCGTGCGGTGGGACGTGGAGATGGGCGTGCAACAGGAGCTGGGCGCGGGCGTGCAAGGACACGTGGGCGTGCAACGGGAGCCGTACGCGCCGCAGGACGTGGAGGCGAGCGTGCAATGGGAGCCGGGCGTGCAAGGGGAGCTCCTGAGCGTGCAACAGGCGGCGGAGGCGGGCGTGCAACAGAACATGATTGTGCCGGAGGCGATGATCGTGCAAGAGGCGATGATTGTGCAACGAGACCTGAATGTGCCGCAGGAGCCGGGCGTGCAAGAGGCCCCGAGTGTGCAACGGGACCCGCAGCCGGGCGTGCAAGAGCCCCTGGGCGTGCAAGGGGACGTGGGAGTGTGACCGGGCGTGCAAAGCGGGGGGTGGGTCCCCCTTCCGGGCCGGGCACGCGCGCGTGCGAGGCGCGCAGGCGCGGGCGGGGGTGACGGCGGCCCCGTGCACGCGCGCGTGCGAGGCTCGCACGCGGTCGCTCTCGCGTGCCCCTTGCACGCTCGCACGACTGTGACGCGCTCACGCGCGCTCCTTGCACGCTCACAGCCCCTCTTACCCCGCCCTTGCACACTCACTCGTCGCACTCAGCTGCCCCTTGCACACCCACACGCGCCCCTTGCACACTCACACCTCACTGCTCCCCCCCCTTGCACACCCACACGCGCCCCTCGCACACTCACGGGGCTCACGCTCACCCCCCGTCCCTTGCACACTCACTGCGGCCCCTTGCACACCCTCGCACACTCGCGTGCCACACGCTCAGCCCCGTTCAGATCACTTTCTGCAAGACTTGTGGCCCTGATGTTGGCCTAAAACTTCACAGTAGCACCAGTGCGGAGACAGGGATTATTCCCCCAGCAGCATTTTCAGAGGCCCAGGGCTGAAGAATTCACACTTTCAACTGAGGTCAGGCACGATGGTCGGTTTCCATTCGGTTTCCATTTGTGTTGCAACATACCCCCTCCTCCCGCGCAGCGGCTCGGGTGTAATTACGGGATAATTAATTCAGTAATTAATTAACGAATTCATTAATTAACGGACCGACGCCTTCTGGAATTTTCTTTGCGGGGAATAAGGGAATTTCCCCTCCCCCCCCCCACCCCCCAAAATGAGCGCGCAAGGGGTGGGGGAGGGGCGGGCGGGCGAAAGGGGCGGGGCTCAATATGCTAAAGAGGTTTGGGAGGGGGTGGGCGTGGCCAGGTGGGCGTGCAAGGGGAGGGGCTTTGCACGCGGCCCCCACGTGGGTTCACACGCGCGTGCGAGGGCGGGGCCTGACCACGCCCCTTTTCTTGGTCACGCCCCCTTTCTTGACCACGCCCCCCCACCAACAGCGCCCCCTGGCGGCCCGGAGGTGTCTGCCGCAGGTGAGTGGGTGTGGCCACGCCCCCTTCTTTTGGGGGGCCACGCCCCCTTCTTTTCCACGCCTATTTTCTGGGCCACGCCTTCTCCTTATTGCCACGCCCTTTCATTTGGGCCACGCCCCCAACACCTCCTACAGGGATCGCCCCCCAGACCCCCC
>NW_024510110.1:0-534 GCF_017590135.1 Pyrgilauda ruficollis | reverse complement strand
GGCGGGGCCCGGGGCTCCCGGGGGTCGCGGGGGTCCGGGGGGTCCCGGGGGTCGCGGCCCGGACCCGCCGCAGCCCCCAGGCCGCCGCTCGGCCCGCCATGGACGCCGCCATGTTGCTGTACGGCAACGCGCCGGCGCGGGAGCGGCGGCCAATGGGAGCCGCTGGGTGCGTAAGAGGGGAGCCAATCAGAGGAGAGCGGTGAGGGAGAGGGGAGGGGCGAGGCGGACTGCCAATGGGGGTGTGGGGAAGGCGGGGCCAGCGGCGCGGCAGCCAATCAGAGCGAAGGCGGGAAACGCGCGGAGCCGGGCCCGGGGCAATGGCGGGGTCGCGACCCCCGGAAGCGGCACCAAAACCCCCAAAACCTGCCCCAAAATGGGCCTGGAAACCAGCCCCAAATCCCCCAAAACTGGCCCCAGAACGTGCCCTGAAACCAGCCCCAAATCCCCCGAAACAAGCCTGGAAATCAGCCCAAATTTCCCCCCAAAACTTGCCCCAAAATGGGCCCCAAAACCAGCCCCAAACCCCTGAAATTT
>NW_024510109.1:0-534 GCF_017590135.1 Pyrgilauda ruficollis | reverse complement strand
TTTGGGGTCCCTGATCCGTTTTTGGGGAGTATTTTTGGGTTTTTGTGTTCACTTTGGTGCTCTCTGGGTTCGTTTTTGGGGGTGTGGTTCCGTTTCGGGGTCCCTGATCCGTTTTTGGGGTGGATTTTGGGGTTTTTGTGTTCACTTTGGTGCTCTCTGGGTTGGTTTTTGGGGTCCCTGATCCGTTTTTGGGGTGGATTTTGGGGTTTTTGTGTTCACTTTGGTGCTCTCTGGGTTGGTTTTTGGGGGGTGTGGTTCCATTTTTGGGGTCCTTGATCCGTTTTTGGGGTGGATTTTGGGGTTTTTGTGTTCTCTTTGGTGCTCTCTGGGTTGGTTTTTGGGGTCCCTGACGGTTTTTGGGGTCCCCAGGAGCGCTGGCTGGCCGTGGGGGGGCTGTGGGGGGCGCTGCCCCCCCTCCTGTGCCAGCTGTGCCAGCTGCGGGCGCGGCTGGGGGCACAGCTGGCACAGCTGGAGCGGGGAGAGCCCGCGGCGGCGCACCTCAGGTAACCCCGGACAGCCCAAAACTGCCCAAAA
>NW_024510108.1:0-534 GCF_017590135.1 Pyrgilauda ruficollis | reverse complement strand
TCCTGGAATGCCAAGATTTCCAAGCAGTATCTTGGGAGGGAGGAGTGCATTGGCCCAAGGAACAGTTGCCCATTGGTTCCCTGTGATTTGGCTGTTGCTGTGTCAGTGTCAGGTCTGGGTTCCCTTTGTGGAGAGAGAGCTGGACCTTCCTGGGGGATGATTCACTGCACTCAGCTTCACACCTGTTCTGGGATGGCAGAAATCTTTTTTTGCCCCTCTGAATCTGAGCCACCCTTAGCAGCCCGTGAGCTCCTGGGTCCTGCCAGCTGCCCCAGCCGTTTGCAGATTCCTTCCTGGATCTGCTTCACCTTTATGCCACAGACCAGGGGTTGAGCATGGGAGGGAGGTCAGATGGGAGTCAGCACCAGCACCTGGGCATCAGGTGCCAAGCTGTGAGTGAACATCTGCAGGTACACGGAGGGGAGCCCACCTCTGTAAAAGGTCAGTGTTGCCACGTTTGTCTTCACAGAGAGAAGCAAGGCACAGTTCTTCCCAAGGGTTTCTGACATTCACATTCTCTGAACCTCAGAGAAA
>NW_024510107.1:0-534 GCF_017590135.1 Pyrgilauda ruficollis | reverse complement strand
TGCATTAGACGCAGTATGAACGACGGCAGTCATCCCCGTACCTAGTCCCATGTCGACCTAACGCGAGACGCAGCATCTGCAACAACAACAGCAGCTCAGCTGTCATTGTGAAGCCAGCCAGCTAGCCGGTGGTTCGTTCCCTGACAGTAGATCACTTGGATGTGACGCGCATCTCTCACCAGCTCATCATCTCCAACGAAAAGCTTGTAGCATGGTGTTTGTTCATCAACGTCGCCATCAGCAGGTTCTTTTGCTCACTCTTACTTTCCCTGTATGTATATTTGCAGCTAAAAGTGCTGTGTCCGCGGTAGCGCGAGCTCTTAGAGTTGAGCGAACTGCTCTTGCGGCTTTTGTACTCACCACAAGCTTACACGTGATATTTTTTGTGTACGATTAAGGGGTGCTTCAACAATGCACCGACGATTGCAGCTTTGAATTTTGTGCTCTGATTACGGCAGCTGCAGACGCTTGCTGAGCATCCGAGTGTACGTTGGGCCAGCTGATTGAGCGTCGCCTCTGCGACCCAGCAAGCGA
>NW_024510106.1:0-534 GCF_017590135.1 Pyrgilauda ruficollis | reverse complement strand
AGGTCAGCCTTCACAAGGCATCAGGGCTGTACTGCAGCGGGGTTCACATGAAAATAAAGCTGGAGTTGGGATAAGAGAAAATGCTTATCCATGAGGTTCTGTGTAGAAGGCAAGGCCAGTTGTTAACAGCATGGTTTGAAATGCAGCAGTTCTATTATTCTGAGGGGCATCAAGGTGTTGTTTTGGGGTACTCTCTGGTCTTGCTTGAAGTGTGTCTTGCTGGAAGTATCACAGACCTCAGATGGAATCATTCTTTGCAGGAAAAACATAAAACAGCTGAAAGTGTTCCAGGTGAAATCCCTGCTCCACATTGACCTCGTGAGACTTGCTTGAGGCATTTGCCAAGAAAAACCTCAAATGGACATTTGTTAGATTTGCTTCTGTTGTTTGTGCAGATAACTTGTGCTTCCCAAGAAGTCTGTGCTAGGAACATGTCTTTTTAACCTTATTTCTAAGTTTCACACAAACATCCTAACTTGCTAGGTATAGCAGTGCTAAGTCAGACGTCCAGATTGAGAATCAAGCTTAAACTAA
>NW_024510105.1:0-534 GCF_017590135.1 Pyrgilauda ruficollis | reverse complement strand
ATCGATCCACGCTGATGGCGAGGAGCACGTAGATCTGGACCCCGGGCGTGAGGTACTGGATGTACCTGACCAGCCGGCACACGCCGCTGCCCAGCATCCACCGCCCGGAGCTCAGCTGCAGCAGCAGGAAGGGCGCGCTCCCCACGCTGCTCACCAGGTCGGCACAGGCCATGGACACCACAAAGTAGTTGGTGGTGGACTGTGTCCTCCTGCTCCTGTGGATCACTAAGCAAACAAGGAAGTTTCCCAAGACAGAGATCAGCCACAGCACTCCCCAAACCACGCTGGCAGCTGTGATTTCCCCCGGCCTCAGCCCGTACTCTACCAGAGAGTGGTTCCTGCTGGGGCCGGTGCATGGGGCTGGAGGTTCTGCCATCTCGTAGCCAGCAGGAGGGGAGGAGGCTTTGGGGCTGCTCGTGTTCTGCAGCAGGAGCAAGGTAAGGAGAAGAACAGGACCACTGCTGTTATCCATGCTGCGAGCAAACTCGGCTACATCTTTTGCTCAGGCTGCAGACAGAGAGGAGAGAAAAGGTT
>NW_024510104.1:0-534 GCF_017590135.1 Pyrgilauda ruficollis | reverse complement strand
CTGGATTCCTTCTTCCCCCTGGATCCCGCCTGTCCCCGGATCCAAGTCATCCTCTGGATCCCACCCATTCCCTGGATTCCATCTTCCCCTGGAGCCACCCGGCCTCCAGATCCAACCCATCCATGGATTCCAAATGTTCCTTGGATTCCATCTTCCCTGAAGTCACCTGTACCCCGGGTCCAACCCATCCCCTGGAGCCCACCTGCTCCCGGATTCCACCCACGTCTTAGATCCAGCTCTTCCTGGAGCCCACCTGCCCCTGGATCCAACCTTCTCCATGGGTTCCACCTGTTCCCTGGATTCCATCTTCTCCTGTAGCCCACCTGGTCCCTAAATCCAGCCCATCCTCTGGATCCCACCTGCCCCTGGATTCCACTCTCCTCTTGGATCCATCTTCTCCTGTAGCCCACCTGCCCCTGGATCCAACCCATGCCCTGGATCCCACCTGCTCCTGGATTCCACCCACCTCCTGCATCCAGCTCTCCCCTTGAACCCTTCCCTCACCCTGGGGTGAGGGAACCCGGGATTTGGGGG
>NW_024510103.1:0-534 GCF_017590135.1 Pyrgilauda ruficollis | reverse complement strand
AGACTCCTCTCCCTAAGTGAACTGAAGGAAACTATTCTAGAGGTGGTAAACTGCCAGAAAATTTTTGGATTTGTCTCTTTACAGTGTCAGGAAGAAGGAAATGGTTGTAGGGAGAGGAGAAGTATTCTCAAAGTTTTGTTCTGATCCTTGCTGCTCTTTCTTTTAGTTACTATTAATAAACTTTGCCTTTCTCCTAATCCTATCTTAGAGTAGGAAATGAATAAGCATATCCTAGTAAGTGCATTGGAAATTAGCCATCACTGAACCCAATAGAGTAATTGATGCACTGGCCAAGAAATCTCAAAATATCGAACCAAAACCACTACATAAAACTTCCTGATGAACTGCAAGAGAGCAGAGGGAAATGAAAGCAGAGTCATGGTTTGTCAGGACTTCCTTAATTCTGATGAGCCCCAAGGTGCATTTGGAGCTGAGCCCTGGAACCTCAGGGCTGAACTGAGAGAAGACTGCACAAACCTTTCCAGGACTCAGAGGAAAAACCCAAAATGTCTCAAAGCATGAATGGGTCCCACT
>NW_024510102.1:0-534 GCF_017590135.1 Pyrgilauda ruficollis | reverse complement strand
TTTTCCATGAACCACAAGCCCATCATTCCTGAGAAGCCTCTGTCAGCTCCCTCACAAAGTCTAACTGCATTTCCTAACTAAAGACTCAGCAAAAATCACTCACTGCTCCCTCAGAACCAGGGTAAGAGCAAACTGTATGAATTTATGTCCTTCACATACAGCTCACATATGATGGACTCTACTATGGGCTCTGCATCACGGATTCTCTCCTACTGGCAGTGCAGCTGTGCTCAAGTCACATTTCTATGCCATATTTTTCTAGGAGTCAAAAAAATTTACATTTGCACAGCAACATTTCCTTCAAAGCCATGATCTTGTTGGAATCAGCATCTCACATAAAGGATCTGCTCTGATCTAGCAGAGATGAAAACCAGATACTGAAACACTCATGGTCACAGGAGAGTGCTGATAACTCCATCTTATGCAATTTCCACTGTCTGTCCCTATAATAATTTCTCACAATTGAAAAACAGAAATAAAGGCAAAAAAACTATAGTTCTGTGGCCCTTAAGGAACAAGGAGTAGAAAAAAAAA
>NW_024510101.1:0-534 GCF_017590135.1 Pyrgilauda ruficollis | reverse complement strand
CAGGTGAGACACACCTGGGACAGGTGACGCAGGTGAGGGACACCTGGGACAGGTGAGACCCCAGGTAAGGGAAGACGCCTGGGATAACAGCACTGACCCCGCCCAGAGGTTGTGAGGGGACAGGTGAGACAGGTGAGGGACAGGCGAGACACACCTGGGACAGGTGAGACAGGTGAGACACACCTGGGACAGGTGAGACCCCCAGGGAACCAGAGAGACCCCCAGGTAATGGCACTGACCCCACCCTGCAGGTACAGGTGACGGGGTGTGGCTGAGGGGACAGGGGAGACACACCTGGGACAGGTGAGACCCCCGGGATAACCGGAGCCACCCCGGTACCGGTTCGGCCCGGTTCTGACCTGCGCGCGTGTAGAACCAGTTCTCGTCGTACGGCGCCAGCTCCTTGTGCTTGGCCAGCTTCACCGTGTCGGCCCAGTCGGGCACCTTGAGCTTCCCCGACCTGGAACGGGCCGAACCGGGTCAGGACCGGGCCAGGACCGGGTCAGGACCGGGCCAGAACCCGGAATGGAACCG
>NW_024510100.1:0-7829 GCF_017590135.1 Pyrgilauda ruficollis | reverse complement strand
GGGGGGATTTTGGGAGGAATTTTGGGAACTTTGGTTTCGAGGATATCAGGGACCTTGGGAATTTCAGGAATTTCGGGAATGGTTTCGGGAATTTCGGAAATGGTTTTGGGAATTGTTTTTGGGAATTCTGGGAACGGTTTCAGGAATTTCAGGAATTATTCCGGGAATTTGGGGAGTTGTTTTGGGAATTTTGGGAATTTCAGCAGCAATTGTGGGAATTGGTTCGGGAATTTTGGGAATTGGTTCGGGAATTTTGGGAATTCCAGGAATTTTGGGAATGGATTGGGGAATTCTGGGAATTTCAGGAACAGTTTTGGGGATTTGGGCAATGGAGTCGGGAAAGGACTCAGGAATTTTGGAAATTTTGGGAATTTTGGGGAATTATTCTGGGATTTTTGGGAATTGTTTTGGGAATTTTGGGGATTTTGGGAAATTCAGGAATTTTAGGAATGGATTGGGAAATTTCGGGAATTTCGGGAATTTTGGGAATGGATTCGGGAATTCTGGGAAACAATTTGGGAATTTGGGGAGTAATTTTGGGAATTTTGGGAAATATTTGGGGAATTTCAGGAATCATCCGGGGAATTTGGGGAATTTGGGGAATGGTTTCTGGAATTTTGGAAATTTCGGGAACTGTTTTGGGAATGATTTTGGGAAAGGCTTCAGGAATTTCAGGAATTATTTTGGGGAATTTCAGGAATGGATTTGGGAATTTTGGGAACAATTTCAGGAATTTTTGGGGGAATTTTAGGGAATTATTCTGGGAATTTCGGGAATTGTTTCAGGAATTTTGGGAATTTTGGGAATTTCTGGGATTATTTTTGGGAATTTCGGGAATTTCAGGAACAATTTTGGGGAAAATTTTGGGAATTTCAGGAACGATTCCAGGAATTTTGGGAATTATTTGGGGAAATATTTGGGGAATTTTGGGAATTGTTTCAGGAATTTTGGGGTTTGGGGAATTCCAGTTTTGGGGTTTGGGGTTTTGGGATTTGGGGATTTTTGGGTTTGGGGCTTTGAGGTTTTGGGGATTTTGGGTTTTGGGATTTTGGGTTTTGGGGTTTGGGGATTTTGGGGATTTGGGGTTTTGGGTTTTGGGATTTTGGGGATTTTGGGGATTTGGGGTTTTGGGATTTTGGGATTTTGGGTTTGGGGTTTTTGGGGATTTTGGGATTTGGGCTTTGGGATTTTGGGGTTTGAGGTTTGGGGTTTTGGGATTTGGGGGTTTTGGGGATTTGGGGGTTGAGGTTTGGGGTTTGGGGATTTTGGGGTTTTGGGGTTTTTGATTTTTGGTGTTTTTGGGGTTTTTGGGAATCCCCCGGGTCCTGTCAGATCTGTCCCACTCGGAATTCCCGGGAGTCCCCGACCCCATCCCGGCGTTTCTCACCCCAAATCCGCGACTCCCGCTCGGGACCCCCAAACCCTCGGGGGGATCCCCAAATTTCCCGGTCAGTCCTGAGGTGGTCACTCAAGGTGGTCACTCAGGGTGGTCACTCAGGGTGGTCACTCAAGGTGGTCACTCAGGGTGGTCACTCAGGGTGGTCACTCAAGGTGGTCACAGGTCCAGGTGGTCACTCAGGGTGGTCACTCAGGGTGGTCACAGGGTCAAGGTGGTCACTCAGGGTGGTCACAGGGTTCAGGTGGCCCCAAGGTCCAGGTGGTCACTCTCAAGGTGGTCAAGGTGCTCATGGTCAAGGTGGCCCAAGGTGCTCATGGTCAAGGTGGTCAAGGTGGTCATGAAGTCCAGGTGGTCACTGCCCAGGTGGTCCCAAGGTCCAGGTGGTCACAGGTCCAGGTGGCTCCAATGTCCAGTTGGTCACTCTCAGGGTGGTCAAGGTGTCCAGGTGGCTCCAATGTCCAGTTGGCAGGTGGTCACTCTCAAGGTGGTTACAGGTCACGGTGGTCACAGGTCCAGGTGGCCCCAAGGTCCAGGTGGTCACGCTCAGGGTGGTCAAGGTGCTCATGGTCAAGGTGGCTCCAAGGTGCAGGAGCCTTGGTCAAGCTGGTCACAGGTCCAGGTGGTCACTCTCAAGGTGGTTACAGGTCACGGTGGTCACAGGTCCAGGTGGCCCCAAGGTCCAGGTGGTCACTCTCAGGGTGGTCAAGGTGGTCATGAAGTCCAGGTGGTCACAGGGTCAAAGTGGTCACAGGGTCAAGGTGGTCACTCTCAGGGTGGTCACAGGGTTCAGGTGGTGCCAAGGTCCAGGTGGTCACTCTCAAGGTGGTCACATGGTCCAGGTGGTCACTCTCAAGGTGGTCATGAAGTCTAGGTAGTCCCGAGGTGCAGCTGGTCATTCCAGGCAGTCACAGGTCAAGGTGGTCACTCTGGTCATGGTCCAGGTGGTCACTCTGGTCATGGTCCAGGTGGTCACAGGGTCCAGGTGGTCATGGTCAAGGTGCTCATGGTCAAGGTGGTCACTCTGGTCATGGTTAAGGTGGTCACTGTCCAGGTGGTCACTGCCCAGGTGGTCCTAAGGTCCAGGTGGTCACAGGTCCAGGTGGTTCCAATGTCCAGTTGGTCACTCTCAGGGTGGTCACTGTCCAGGTGGTCACAGTGTCTGGAGAATTCCCAGGAGAGCTTTTCCCATGGGAGTGACCAGCAGCGACCATTGGAATTCCACCTGATCCAGGTGGGACCAGGTGAGCTCGGGTGGGACCAGGTGAGCACAGGCAAGCTCAGGTGAGCACAGGTGAGCTCAGGTTGGACCAGGTGAGCTGAGGTGGGACCAGCTAGGACCAGGTAAACTCAGGTGGGGTCAGGTGAGACCAGGTGGGATCAGGTGGTTTCAGGTGAGCCCAGGTGGGACCAGGTGAGCTCAGGTGGGATCAGGTAGGACTAGGTGGGATCAGGTGGGATCAGGTGGAACCAGGTGAGCTCAGGTGGGCTCAGGTGGTTTCAGGTGAGCTCAGGTGGGACCAGGTGGAGCCAGGTGAGCTCAGGTGAGCACAGGTGAGCTCAGGTGGGACCAAAGCTCCTCCAGGATGTCCCCACGGTCCGTGGGAGGAGTTCCGGGATTCCAGAGCCAGGGAGGTTCCCCCGTCCCCACCAGTCCAAACCAGTCCCACCAGTCCGGTGGGGCCGATGTCCCAACCCCGAGACACCGGAGCCACCCGGGCCGGCACGGCGGGGAGGGGCCACCGAGGGACTGGGGGCGTGGCCTCCAGGTGGTCACGGGGCTCAGATGGTCACAAGGTCCAGGTGGTCACAGGTCCAGGTGGTCCCAAGGTCCAGGTGGTCACAAGTCCAGGTGGTCACTCTCAGAGTGGTCCGGTGGTCCCAAGGTCCGGGTGGTCCCAAGGTCCAGGTGGTCACAAAGTTCTGGTGGTCACTCTCAAGGTGGTCAAGGTGGCCATGGTCAAGGTGGTCACTGTCCAGGTGGTACCAAGGTCCAAGTAGTCACAGGGTCCAGGTGGTCACCGGTCTCAGGTGGTCACTCTCAAGGTGGTTGTGAAGTCCAGGTGGTCAAAGGTCCAGGTGGTCACAGGTCCAGGTGGTTCCAATGTAGGTCCAGGTGAGCTCCAGGTGGTCACTCTCAAGGTGGTCAAGGTGGTCACTGTCCAGGTGGTCACAAAGTCCAGGTGGTCACTCTCAAGGTGGTCAAGGTGGTCACTGTCCAGGTGGTTCCAAGGTGCAGGAGGTCACAAAGTCCAGGTGGTCACTCTCAAGGTGGTCAAGGTGGATGTGGGATCACGGTGATCATGAAGTCCAGGTGGTCACTGTTGTCACTCTCAAGGTGGTCACAGCTGAGGTGGTCACTGTCCCAGTGGTCACAATGTCCAGGTGGTCACAAAGTCCAGGTGGCCACAAGGGTCACGTGGCCCAAAGAACCAGGTGATCATGGCTGAGGTGGACACAGGGTCCAGGTGACCATGGCCAAGGTGGTCACATGGTCAAGGTGGTCATTTGGGTCCAGGTGGTCACATGGTCAAGGTGGTCATTTGGGTCCAGGTGGTCACTGTCAAGGTGGCCTTGGCTAAGGTGGTCCTGGGGTCAAGGTGGTCATGGTCAAGGTGGTCACTGTCAAGGTGGCCACAGTCCAGGTGGTCACTGTCCAGGTGGTCACAGGTCCAGGTGGCCCAAAGAATCAGGTGATCATGGCTGAGGTGGACACAGGGTCCAGGTGACCATGGCCAAGGTGGTCATGGGGTCAAGGTGGTCTTGGCCTCAAGGTGGCCACAATTTCCAGGTGGTCACAGTCAAGGTGGTCACATGGTCCAGGTGGTTTTAGTCTCAAGGTGGTCATTTGGGTCCAGGTGACCGTGGCCAAGGTGGTCACATGGCAGGTGGTCACTCTGGTCATGGTCCAGGTGGTCACAGGGTCCAGGTGGTCATGGTCAAGGTGCTCATGGTCAAGGTGGTCACTCTGGTCATGGTTAAGGTGGTCACTGTCCAGGTGGTCACTGCCCAGGTGGTCCTAAGGTCCAGGTGGTCACAGGTCCAGGTGGTCACAGGTCCAGGTGGTCACAGGTCCAGGTGGTCCCAAGGTCCAGGTGGTCACAAGTCCAGGTGGTCACTCTCAGAGTGGTCCGGTGGTCCCAAGGTCCGGGTGGTCCCAAGGTCCAGGTGGTCACAAAGTTCTGGTGGTCACTCTCAAGGTGGTCAAGGTGGCCATGGTCAAGGTGGTCACTGTCCAGGTGGTACCAAGGTCCAAGTAGTCACAGGGTCCAGGTGGTCACCGGTCTCAGGTGGTCACTCTCAAGGTGGTTGTGAAGTCCAGGTGGTCACTCTCAGGGTGGTCACAGGGTCAAGGTGGTCACTGTCCAGGTGGTCACAAAGTCCAGGTGGTCACTCTCAAGGTGGTCAAGGTGGATGTGGGATCAAGGTGATCATGAAGTCCAGGTGGTCACTGTTGTCACTCTCAAGGTGGTCACAGCTGAGGTGGTCACTGTCCCAGTGGTCACAATGTCCAGGTGGTCACAAAGTCCAGGTGGCCACAAGGGTCACGTGGCCCAAAGAACCAGGTGATCATGGCTGAGGTGGACACAGGGTCCAGGTGACCATGGCCAAGGTGGTCATGGGGTCAAGGTGGTCTTGGCCTCAAGGTGGCCACAATTTCCAGGTGGTCACAGTCAAGGTGGTCACATGGTCCAGGTGGTTTTAGTCTCAAGGTGGTCATTTGGGTCCAGGTGACCATGGCCAAGGTGGTCACATGGTCAAGGTGGTCATTTGAGTCCAGGTGGACACTGTCAAGGTGGCCAGAGTCCAGGTAGTCATGGTGTGAAGGTGGTCACAGTCCAGGTGGTCACAGGTCCAGGTGGCCCAAAGAACCAGGTGATCATGGCTGAGGTGGACACAGGGTCCAGGTGACCACGGCCAAGGTGGTCACAGGTTCAAGGTGGTCTCAAGGTCCAGGTGGTCAGAGGGTGAAGGTGGTCACAGGATCCAGGTGACCATGGCCAAGGTGAACCCAAGGTCCAGGTGGTCACTGTCCAGGTGGTCACTGCCCAGGTGGTCAAGGAGCCCTTTCCAAAGTGACCACAGGGGACCCCAGGTGGCCCCAGGTGACCCCGGCCACACCTGGACCTCCCATTGCTCATTCTTGGCCCACCTGGGTGTGGTCGGAATGTCCTGGGCAGGTGAGGGACTCTGACCCCACCCAGGTGAGACCCTGACCCCACCCAGCTCACCTGGACAGGTGAGACTCTGACCCCACCCAGCTCACCTGAACAGGTGAGGGACTCTGACCACACCCAGGTGAGACCCTGACCCCACCCAGGAGAGACCCTGACCCCACCCAGGTGAGACCCTGACCCCACCCAGCTCACCTGGGCAGGTGAGGGACCCTGACCACACCAGGCGAGACCCCGACCCTGCCCAGGTGAGACCCTGACCCCACCCAGCTCACCTGGGCAGGTGAGGGACCCTGACCACACCAGGCGAGACCCCGACCCTGCCCAGGTGAGACCCTGACCCCACCCAGCTCACCTGGGCAGGTGAGGGACCCTGACCACACCAGGCGAGACCCCGACCCTGCCCAGGTGAGACCCTGACCCCACCCAGCTCACCTGGGCAGGTGAGGGACCCTGACCACACCAGGCGAGACCCCGACCCTGCCCAGGTGAGACCCTGACCCCACCCAGCTCACCTGGGCAGGTGAGGGACCCTGACCACACCAGGCGAGACCCCGACCCTGCCCAGGTGAGACCCTGACCCCACCCAGCTCACCTGGGCAGGTGAGGGACCCTGACCACACCAGGCGAGACCCCGACCCTGCCCAGGTGAGACCCTGACCCCACCCAGCTCACCTGGGCAGGTGAGGGACCCTGACCACACCAGGCGAGACCCCGACCCTGCCCAGGTGAGACCCTGACCCCACCCAGCTCACCTGGGCAGGTGAGGGACCCTGACCACACCAGGCGAGACCCCGACCCTGCCCAGGTGAGACCCTGACCCCACCCAGCTCACCTGGGCAGGTGAGGGACCCTGACCACACCAGGCGAGACCCCGACCCTGCCCAGGTGAGACCCTGACCCCACCCAGCTCACCTGGGCAGGTGAGGGACCCTGACCACACCAGGCGAGACCCCGACCCTGCCCAGGTGAGACCCTGACCCCACCCAGCTCACCTGGGCAGGTGAGGGACCCTGACCACACCAGGCGAGACCCCGACCCTGCCCAGGTGAGACCCTGACCCCACCCAGCTCACCTGGGCAGGTGAGGGACCCTGACCACACCAGGCGAGACCCCGACCCTGCCCAGGTGAGACCCTGACCCCACCCAGCTCACCTGGGCAGGTGAGGGACCCTGACCACACCAGGCGAGACCCCGACCCTGCCCAGGTGAGACCCTGACCCCACCCAGCTCACCTGGGCAGGTGAGGGACCCTGACCACACCAGGTGAGACCCCGACCCTGCCCAGGTGAGACCCTGACCCCGCCCCGTTGAGCCACGTGACCTCTCGATGACGTCACCCCCGGCACACCTGATTGGCCGTTCGGACCGTGACCACACCTGGCCCCTCCCAAATCCCAGGAGCCCCCGGGGGGGTCCCGGCATCGACATTTTGGGGCTTTTTGGGTTTTTCTGACCCCAAAAATTCCATTTTCCCCTTTTTTGGTCGATTTTCCCCCATCCCCCCCCGATTTTCTTCCTTTTCTCCCCCAAATTCCCTAAAATTTCCTCATTTTTAGGTCAATCCCTCATTTTCTCCCTTTATTTTTTCCCTCCATTTTCCTGTCATTTTTCCCTTTTTTTCCAGATTTTTTTTCCTTTTATTTCACCTTTTCCCACCATTTTTCACCATTTTTTGGACAAAATTCCCATTTTTTCTCTGTTTTTTTTTTTCCTCCAGTTTTTTATTCTATTTCCCCCCACCCCCCTCCCTTATTTTACCATTTCCCCCATTTTTAAACTATTTTTTCACAGTTTTTCTCCATTTTTCCCATTTTCCCACCTTTTCCCCCCTTCTTTTCCCCAATTTTTTCACCTTTCTTTCACTGTTTTCCCCCATTTTTCCTCAATTTCCCCCATTTTTTCCCCATTTTCCCCATTTTTCTCCATTTTCTCACCCTTTTCCCCATCCCAATTTTTTCACCTTTCTTTCACTGTTTTCCCCCATTTTTCCTCAATTTCCCCCATTTTTTCCCCATTTTCCCCATTTTTCCCCATTTTCTCACAATTTTTTCCCATTTTCTCACCCTTTTCCCCATTTTTCCCCATTTTTTCCCCATTTTTCCCCATTTTTCCCTATTTTTCCCCATTTTCTCACCGTTTTTTCAGTTTTTTCCCATTTTTTCCTCATTTTTTCTCATTTTTCCCCATTTTCCCTGCTTTTTCCCCAGTTCCCGGGCAGGATGAGTCGTGGATCTTTCCCCCATTTTTTCCCATTT